>NC_042493.1:60407420-60429310 GCF_005508785.2 Acyrthosiphon pisum
TATTATATTACCATACAATTATAATTTCATTTAAATATCGCACGAGCTTTACAAAACAATAATAATAATAGTATTTATACACACCAACGCACGTATATGTATAGAATCTATACATATGCGTGTATTGGTCTATACTATAGATCAATATAAACGGCGATAATCACACTATATAATTGGGTTGAATTTTTTTAAACGCTGTCTCGTATACAATTTACTTATGGGCAGTACGTTATATAATTTGAAGGAATTACAAAACAAATAATATAAAAAATGTGCGTAGATATATACTAACATAAAAAAGGCGGGCAAGTGGATGTCGCTCTGCTGTACAGTAGGTTACAAGTGGGTCACTGAATAATGTATGGTATTAAATTTGAATTCAATGATAGAATATATCATTGTATAAGAAAAACGATTCTGAGCGGAGACGGTATGCCAGTCTAAGTATAAGACATATTATATGCATATCTATGGTATTAAAAAAAAATTGACCTATAATAACCTATCTTCTTCTTCTTCTTCTGGCCTATCTACTCTTTAAGAGTTTTTGCCGCCATTACTACACTTCGCCACATCTCTATCTTGTATTATTCCTCTCCAATCTTCATCTCCAAGTGTTTTTAGGTCTTCTTCCACCACGTCGATCCATCTTTTCCTAGGTCTTCCTCTTGGTCTTTTCCCTTTTGGTTTCCATTCCAATGCAACTCTAACTGCTTCGTTTTCCTCTCTTCTCATTATATGACCTAACCATTGTAGACGTTGGCCCTTAATAAAGCTTGTTACTGGCGCTAGTTCTAATAAATCATACAATTCTTTGTTATATCTCCTACGCCAGTTCCCCGTGTTTTCATCAATGGTAGGTCCACATATCTTCCTCCAGACTCTATTCTCGAACGTTATTAATTTTCTCTCTGTATGTTTTTTCGTTGTCCAGGCTTCACAGCCATATGAAAGAATCGATATTATAATAACCACATACAGTCTTACTTTTGTTTTTCTGGATATCATTTTGGATGTTAGGAATTTTGTCAGTGCGTAACAGGCTTTTTGGGCTTTATTTATTCGAATACTTATTTCGTTTCCCCAGTCATTTTTTGTGCTCAAGGTTGCTCCTAGATATTTAAAGTCACTAACTTTTTCATAGATTAGGTCCTCCAACTCGTAGGGGTCTTCTTCACTCTCAATGAGTTCCATTATCTTTGTTTTTTCAGTATTTATTTTAAGGCCTATTTTCTTCACTGCTTCTTCTAACACTCTGGCCGCGTTAGCTGTGTCTGCATGCGAGTTACCTATTATGTCTAAATCGTCCGCGAAACCTAAGAGCCGTATTTTTTTCTAGCCGATTAATAAGCCACCTTCATTGTCCTGTAGTATCCTTACTACCTTCTCTAGTGCAAGGTTGAATAGTACTGGGGACAGGGCATCCCCCTGCTTCAGCCCGGTTTCCACTGTAAAAGTTTCCGATGTTACATTTTGCGTTCTAACTCTGTACTTTGTATTTTCCATACACATTTTAGCTAGTGCAATTAATTTTTTCGGGAAACCAAAGTCATACATAATATTGTAGAGACTATCTCTGTGAATACTATCGTAGGCCTTTTTAAAATCCATGAATAGTTGCCACATATTCTGCCTATCTTCATATCTCTTCTCAATTATTTGACCTATTATGGATACTTGTTCTGTGGTTGATCGTCCTTTCCGGAAGCTGCATTGGTAGTCATCTATGCAACTCTCCGCATAGGGGACAATACGATTTAGTAACACTCTAGCGAAGACTTTATATGCAGAGTTTAAGAGCGATATCCCCCTATAGTTGTCACACTTTGTCTTTTCAAATTCCAGATGTCCGGTAATCATTCTTCTACCCATATTTGCTGACATAATCTGTAAATTTCTACGTGTAGCTCCTCACCTCCGTATTTTATGAGTTCTGCTGGAATATCATCGGCACCCGGTGCTTTTCAGTTTTTCAGACCAAATATTGAGATTTTCACTTCTTCTAAACTAACATCCTCTATGTGTGGCTTAGCTCTTTCGTATTCGGTATACAGCACTGGCTGATCTGACAACGCACCATTAAGTAATTTTTCAAAATACCCTTTCCATCTCTCAGCTCTTGACTTTGGCTCCATTAACATTTGTCCGGTTTGGTCTCTAATTGCATTCCATTTTTGATTGAATTGCTTGAACTGTCTAATGACTCTAAAAAAGATTCTAGTTCTACACTGTGTATGGTCATTTTCTGCTGTTTGTAGTAAATTGTTAAAGAATTTTCTTTTCTCCCTTTGAAGGGTGCCTTTGCAATTTTTCCGTTCCCGTATAAAAACTTCTTTAGTCATTTGGTCGCTGTTCTTAATGAAGTCCTCTCTTGCCTTGCTACGTTTATCTACTGCAATTCTACAAGCGTCATTATACCAAGTGTTTCTTGATTTTTTAAGTTCGCCAATGCTTTTGGTCGCTGCTTTTTTAACAGCATTTCTCACTTTCTCCCAAACCATTTCAACGTCCTTTTGCGTCTTATTTTCTTTAAGATTCGCCGTGATTTCATTCTCATACTCTTTCCTCACGGTTTCCTCTTTAAGTAGCTCTAGATTTATTACAGTTCTTTTTTCTTGTTTTAATTTCGCTTGGCTTTTTAACTTTGATCTGAGTTTGGCGATCACTAAATAGTGGTCGGTGTCACAATCTGCGCCTCTATGACTTTTTACATCGTAAATGGTACTACGGAATCTAGTTTGTACGAGGACATGATCAATTTGGTTCAGAGTCTCACCATCCGGTGACCTCCACGTGGCTTTATGGATATCTTTGTGTGGGAACGTAGTGCTACTGACAGTCTATCCATTTGATGTTGCAAAAGATATCATTCGCTGGCCATTATCGTTACTGTGACTATGTAAACTTTCCTTACAACAATGGAAATCCTTCAATGGTACCTATAATTATTTTATTATTCAATATGTAATCAGAAAATTCGGATAAATAGGCCAAGTGAAAATCTGGAGTTAAGTTTTGTAAATAAAAAAAACATCTTCTACTTCATTTTCCAGTAAAAATGGTAGCCGAATAATTTTTTTTAATCATTTAGCGATATTACATGATTGATTCTTGTACAAATTTTTAAGGTCTGGCAAACAATTTATTTTTTGATTTCAAGATTGTTAAAATGAAATTTTACTGTATGGAAATACATTTAGAAATGCTTTATGTGCTACGATTCCAAAATCTAATTGGACTGATAAAGATGTTAAATTTGTTTGAATTTTATTTGTTTATTATTAGCAAATAAAGTTCAACATTGATCGATAACATTCAAATGATTTCGATGGCAAAAATTCAATAACTAATGGTATATGAAATCTATTTACATATATATGAATACCATATATTTGATAAAAATGTGAAGGTCTATAATATGTAAAAGTACAATCTCCAAAAATGTCAGAATTGTTGAAATTGCATAAAAAAATTAAATTCGTTTTCGAAATCAAAATAATATTATTTACATTATCAATGTATGTAAAAATTTCATTTTTATTTAGAAATGTATTAAATTACCTTAATGAGTGATTTAGGAACTGGGGCGTAATATTTTTATATTTGCTATGATTTGGGGTGAAAATGGGCTTTGTTAGCTCTGCTTACGTTAGTGAACTCTGTTGGAGTGGTGGAACGGTGGACTACTATTTTTGAATATTCAAAGTCAAAATATAATTAACGGTAAAGAGATACACTGGGACTGGCTAATCTAGGGGATTCGTCGGGGGAGACGAATAAAAAAACACAAAAAAACTTATAAATTATAATATATTAAGACGTACGTAGACAATGCCGGTGGTGGTGCGTTGACCTCGGTGACAGTGGTTTCTAAGGTGTGACCTGACGACGGTGATGGAATTGACGGTGAATAAGACGGTGACTAAGACATTGAAGGAATTGATGGTAACACAACTCACAACAAAAAATACGGAAAGAAAGAAAAATAAAAACGACAATAGTCGTGTCGCATGATACCAACGGCTAGGTGTTGTCACGAACTGGTACGGTTATTGAGAGTAGTGGGAAAGGCAGCATTTGCTTATCGCAGTTTTGGTGTTGCTTACGTAACAACCAAACAGTCTACGATAAATGGGTTACACTGGTATGACGGAGATACTACTTGCAAGCGTGATAATCTGAATAATAAAACTACTTATCTATCTGTGTATTTTGTTTGTTTTATTATTAGACGAGCTAAAAAATCCACAAAAGTATTCCTATTATAAGAAGAGTAAGTTTTTATCATCTAATAGTTAAATACTATATTAAGTATAATATTTATATAAAATGTCTAATTCATTATTTAAATCATGTACAACGATACAACACACCAATTCTGTGCATTCGACAACGGTTCAACTATGGCATGGCGTCACTTGAGGATGCGCATATAAACAGATTTTAGTTGAGCTGTGTAATGTATTTTCACTGAATAGATTATAATATAAAACCAGAGATATGATACATTTTAATGCAATTATAAGGTATTGCATACAAAAAATACATTATAGCGGAGACGTCTTCAAATTGTAAATAAACTTGAACACGAGGTTGATATAAAGTTGAAAATTTTAGTTTTTATTTCTGAGATTTTGAATAACTGGGTATGTACACGCTTATGGAGAGCGGGACTGGATCCATATAACGAAGCCTAAGCAGGTGGCCAGAAGAACGGTAATCCCGAGGTGTCCCGGGGTGAGCTTATCTATTTACAAGTTTGAAGTTTCAGGGGTAATATAGTGGTACATTTACGTATAATTTGTTGTGGGATCTTCCGTCACTTACAGTTTCGCTGAAACAAGTGACAATGGCTCGAAATGACATACCTATTTTTGTATACAAATTATGTAAAATTTTGTAATCATAACAGTTTATATAACTAATGACCTATTTAAAATGGCTTAATAGTTTTAGAAGAAATTTTAATAACCACGGTTATATTATAATACAAGCATTATTTTAGAGTGAATTTAATAAATAATTATTTTTCAAAGTTATGGGACGTGGATTTTATAAACTCGTTCTGTGTGTTATCTAACCTATATATGTACCACATAGCGTACATATCTAGTAGTAATGATGATATAAATAATTAGGCAATATTAGTAAATTATAACATTTTATGGCCATTGTAAAAGCGTAGTATAAGACAATTAAGCTATAAAAGTGTCGTCACACGTAACTCCTCGGGAAACTCACCACTCATACGGAAGGATACGAGTCGACCAGCATACCAAGTACGAGACCCGAACTCTGTCTAATGACCGAATTTGGTCACTACTATGACCACTCACTCCAAAGGACTCGATCATATATATACGAGCCCATGACAAGAGCTCGTCAGACGGTGAGGGACACACAAGACATTTAGAGACAGGTCGTAATACCACTCTCTTCTCCACCATAACATTATAATATTGTAATTTTGTACTTTGTTAATAAACACTCATCATAACCTAGTACATCAAGTATTCGTTTCTACTCTTACATTTTGTTAATTTTAACACAAATTTTGGTTATGATTTCATTGAGTAGGTACTTCATTGCCAACCACGGCATGATAGAAGGTGATATCGTATTGAAATTGTTAGTAATGCGTGAATGAAATGATTCATATGTATTTGTTATTTATCTAAGACTTCAAGAGTTAAGCGCATAATTCCAAATGGGGAATTGACGTAGTTTTGAGAGGCAGCACACGTGATTTTGTTGAAATTGCTATTCATTATTGCAACCACTAAACAATTATATCTAATACAATGAGTCGTCAATAACTAAGCCTTCCCTTGTCCGCAGTAGGTACATTATGTATAGGATGTACACTTCCTTTATTTTTCACTGTTTTTCTGTTACAATTCTTGAATTTGAGCTCTTCTTCTCCTCTAAATGCACTTTACAGTCACGTCAACACAATTTTAATCTTGCTATTTTATCCGGTTTATTAAAACCATAAAATGTTTGATTATTTTTGGTTTTTGGTGGACTGTATGCATTTATTAACTTTGGACGTAATAGGTAATAATTGTATTTTATTTCTTTTACATAATACGTTCATAATACTCGGCTAGCGAATTGTTTACTGCGTCGCCGTCGCTCGTCGATGGAAACCGATTAACTAACTTATAATACGTGGTGATTAGCGAAATAGACCTCTTCGCACACCTTTCACATTATCGATTCGTTCCAAACAGTGTTTGATTGTATAAGTTCAGTTCAAAATTCCTTTTGTACAATGATCTTAATTTTAATTATTTTGTATCATAGTGTAATATTTGTATCTAATTTTAATAAAATGTAATACTTAAATTATTTTATTTGAGTTTTACACATAAATAAATTATATTTTCAGTTCTAGTGTGCATGAAAAACATCTACAATGCATATTGTATAATATATAATAGTAAGATTAAAACCAAATAAGTATAAAAGAAAAAACTGTATTTGTAAAGCATATGAATATAATATGATATAACATTAATTCAAATATATTCAATATTTATTAAACAATAATATATACAGGACTAAATATTACAATTAAACTTTAAAGTCCCTATTACACAGTCATATACCTAAACAATAATAAAAATAATAAAAAATACGTTTTTTTAAAACTATCAATACATTAATTTATGAACAAATACAATATATACAATATATTATATGTCAGTGCCTACCTACTCAATTTATACAATGAATTAATAATAGTGAAAACTCACGTTCAGAAATTCCATAATTTAAATGTTCAGGATACTAAGCCTTCTTTTATGAAAAGTTACAGTGTACAGTTAGATAACTAGTATTTTTTTTATTTGATGACTCAAATATGTCATGACTATTTTAAATAGGAAAAGATTAACATTTGTTATTTAAGAAATTTCCTCCTGAAAAAATAATGTGACAAATCAACTAATTGTTATATTTGTATTTTTTTTTATCCTGCATTGTAAATTAATGAAGAGAACCTCACCCCTGCCAACCGACGTTTAAGCATGTTACGCAATTTTTGCCAATTATTCAGAAAAGTACTAAGATTTCCCTATCTTTAGCCCAAATTAATATTTGATCAAATTTCCTCAGAGAAATAACCCTCAATATTTTCTGCTCAAAAAAGTATTGTCAGATATAAAATAATTTACTGTTTATAAAATACTAATCTACATTTTACCTTGTAGAAAAACAAATAAGTAAAACTGAATTTGTTCAAAAAAGTAAGATATATGATTTTTAATAAATTTTCAATACAAATACCATATAATTTTTATGAGAACACCTGTGACTGCTTCAATATGATTTACTACCTACATAACCTACAAATATAGTACTTTATAGATTTTTATTTTTCTAGAAAACCATTTATACTTAAATGAGTTGAGATAATTTTGATCATGGTATTGACATCACCATAATTTAAATATTTAGCGATACGTAATAAAATGCATATATGTATAAGGCTATTTCTATATACTATCTATTCAAATAATTATATATTATTTTAATACAATTGAAACATAATATAAAAATTATTTAAAATATGATTTTTTTTCTTATTCCGTCAGTTTAATTTTATACCAAGAAAACTTAATAGCACGAGAAGATTAATAAATTATAGTATGTATTTAATTTCTTACATTTAAATAAATTTCTTTTATTTTTAGTGGTTGATATGGCTGAGACAATAAAACAAAACTCAAATATCACCAAGGAGAGTAAGTTTAATATCAAGTGAAATATCACTACAAAATTGTCTCCTGAAGTTAGAACTGAATTACTAATTGTTACATCTTAACCTGACGTTGGGTAATTGGATGGAAATAGATTAAAAATAAAAACGACTTAAGTACAAATAATAATAATGTGATTTTCTTATGAGGGCCTTTGTTGAACTGCTTGATCTGAGCCAATAGCGTCTGAATATTACAATATTAGGTTACAATGATAATACTCTTATCATTTATATTAAAGAATGGACATGAATTATCAGATACAAAACACTAATTTCAAAACCATTTCCCACTTGCAGTCACATTTTCTAAAAAACAATAGTTTCGTGTAATTCTCTTGCAATTTACTATTCCATCTTGTTTCATGCGTAGTGTTACCACTTTGAGTTGATAAATCTCTATCTTGCTAAAACTAATGCACTACAGCTTCAATTTTAAACAAAATTCATATATTAAAAGCCCCAAAACTTAATTCCTAGTCACAATGATCCAGTTTAAAATCCTTAAGTCCAAAGTTCTAAGGCAAATTCATTGTTTGAGTCCTGAACGATATGTTCTCATGTTGTTGTGAACCCTAAGTATAACCTCTAACAAGATCAGACTACTCCAACTGGCTAAAGTCAGGGTAAGCCACTGCAGTACGATGAGAAAACCATTTTTCTAAATCCTGGAAATTAATATCCTATGCATAATTATTCAATATATTTATGTTTGTATTGAAATCGCCCTCGCAAATGGTAATGGATCGGACAGGAAGAAGCAATGAGATAGTCACCGACTGTTTTAACATGTGCAAAAAATGCACAAATCATATTAATATTGACAAAGCGCGTTTCGCTGGCTGAAGAAAGTACAATAGGGGTTGATTATTAGCTGGAGACATTCCTCCCTCCTTGATGGACATAAATGGGTAGGTAATTAATAACCGAAATCCTATACAGACAGATGGCCCCTGGGTATTTGGTTTAGAAAATAGAAACAATAGCTCTTATTTTTATGTAATCGACAAAAAAAACTTCTACCGATAACAGAACGTGAATGCGAGGCAGGATCAGAGATTCATTCTGATAAATGGGCTGCATATACGTGTCTCACAGACCGAGGTTTTGCATGCAGAATGGTAAAACACCAAATCACATAAGTCGATGCAAATACAGGAGCCCAGTAGCCCATACTTAAAATATTGACGCAAAAATTAAATTTTTCCTCCTCCTAATAATTGTTCCTCTTAATAATTTGTGTTTAAAGTGCAGCTTGACAGACTAACCATTTTATAATAATATAATTCGTCGTTTTATAACACGACAATATGATTATGTATGAGTATAATATATAATAACGTACAACTGGACAATTTAACGTGACTGTACACACACACCGTATACGCACTGTACGACGGTGGCTGTGCAAGTGATTCTTACATACTTCAAAGGCCCTATATATATGCACAACCGAGGTCATGTTACATCCGTATAGAGAGTGAGTCTTACGCTCGTATAACTAGATACTAAATTGTACACACGTGTCAAGGCGTCACGTATTAATTGTACATTTCAACAATTTGTAGTTCAATCTTTATCACTATTGCTGACGACTTAACCGTCTAGACAGTCCTGACCTTTTCTCACCATGATCGAAGATATTCAGAATGTGAATCAGCGATAAAATAATACGAAATCAAAACGACTTATGTTGTGCACATACCGAATCAAAAAATTGCAGTGTAGAGCTTATGTAGAACATAATATATGTGACATAATATAACATGTGTGTATAATCTATTCAAATAATAATATATTTGAATAAAATTGAAATATTAAAATTTTATTTTATTATATTACATCAGTTTAATTTTACACCACTATTAATTTACAATAGCTAAAAAGCATGAGAAAATCAACTATAGTATAGTATGCACGTAACTTTTAATATTTAAATTAATTTATTTTTATTTTCAGTGGCCGATTTAACTATGGGTTTACAGATAATCTCAAATGATACCGAGAGTAGTAAGTTTAAATCAACTGAAATATAATTTACAAATTGTCCACTGTAGTTAGAAGCTTGTTACTAATTACAAATTCATTGCCCACTTGGCTCTATCTGTCACTTACCACTATGAGTTCATGTATAAATTACTGCCCCTAAAGCTTCATGTTTAAACGATGTTCCACACGGTCCCAAAACGTTAAGTCGAGCCCTGATGTTCAAAACTAAAATCATTAAGCCCAAAGGAAAATTGTTTTAGGTCTGAATGATATGTTGAGCAAAGTTATGTCAAAACTGATAATTATATCAAAACCAATGACGTCAAAATATGCAAATTATCCTACTCCGATATTACTATCTGATATATGAAAATTCTACCTGATATTTTCATGCTCGTAAAATTTGAAAAATGATCGGTTTATTGAGTTGACATTTCTTAATTTTTAAATAACATATAGCATTTGAATAAGTACCTAACCAACCTAAATACTTGGTCTGATCAGTGGAAAGAATGTTAGAGGCTTATAAATGTGCTTAAATTAATTTGGAGTTTTTCCTTTGTCGACTATATAGTTAAGTAACCACGGCAACACATAATTAACCATCAGCAAAAGAAATCATTTAAATTTCAAAATTTTAAGCAGAAGTACCTATTTCATTTTCTATCGGAATTTCTTAATTATATTCTTGGGATATCGTCACACATTCTGAATCCGTAAATTGGAATGTTATTATTATTGTTTTGATTTGCGCTCATTTTCCATATATCGCACACTTTTGGTGTGATTTTGGTGTGATTCACATTATTGAATACTTTATACTTATTATTATTTATATATATATTATATAGATCACCTATCCGTTCCACACGCGTGAACAGCACATTTTTTAAAATTTTTGTTTCATTTCTGGAAAAGAAAAATTTCAATTGGTAGATATAATATAAAAAAATTTTAATTTATTTTTTAGCTAATGACTTTGAAGTTATAGATTTTTATTATATATCTTGTTATCGGAACAAAACATGTAGTAAGTTAAAATAATAAATAATAAATAAACTATAATAACATATTATAGCCTGCTATTTGTAAATCAAAATATTTTTCTAATAATTTCAATAATTAATTGTATAAATATTAAATGGTCACAATTGAATTGAATAATTGAATAGTTCATTTATCTAGAAAAACAGATTTATTGCTTCACAAAAGACAGATAATAAAAAATGAAGATTACTGGGTAGACAACTCTGCTGTGTACAGTATTTGTTGAGTATGTCATTTGAATGGCTAATAAATTATGTTAAATGATTATGACTGGAGTCAGTGTGTCAGCCTAACATACTTGAATAAATAATCAAATTTAATAATTAAAATAAAATAAAAATCCAAAACTTCTCATTGCTATAAATAGCGTTACTTTTCGGTACACTTTTTTGTTGTTGCATAGATATGATATAAAAACTTATGAGGAATTTTCTATTAAATTTTCCAATATAACCCATGAAAAAAAAATGTTTATAAATTTCAATCGGAAAATCATTTCAAAATGTCCATGATTATGATGAATTTTGTCAAAATTCTACTTCAGACAATCATAAAATGTGTAGTGGATTTACGATCAACTTTTTTTTTAGAAACACTTTTGACAACATAATATGTGGAACTTTGAGTACAATTTCAAACTTTTTGATAGAGCTTAAAATTATTTCCTGACAATATTTAAAAAAAATAAATTCCCATCGCTATTACTTGAAAATAGAGTCGTTAGGTATATTAAATTGAATCATGTATGGAAAATACTCAAATTATCTTTTGGTGAAAATATCAAGTATTTACAGATATCTGTTTTTTTTTTAAATACCTACACTGAAATATTAAAATTGTGATTAATCGTTAGTTTATGGGCAATATCAAATGTCATAATAATTTGAACTTCAAATTGTCATTAAAAATTAATTTGACTTCCCAGTAAACTTTTATTTTTATGAAAGGTGGACAAATTTATGAAACCTTGTATTGAATTTTAAAATCTTATATATAATCACATAATGTTTTATGATTTTTTTGACATTTACCGTCCGCTTTTAACCAAGCGTTTGTATGCTTTTGCCAACGTGCTTTGGCTTCCTCAGTCGTCTCTGTTTCCGACGACTTCTTTATAGGTAATCCTGGTTTAGTCCATTCACCTGAAACTATACCACCTACTTCTAAGGCATTTAGTATGACCTTCATCTGGAACTTCCATAAGCGAAATTATAATATAAACGTTTTGTGAAAATGTCTACGGTTGTTAGTTTTTGAGTTAATCTAATAAATAAAATCCATTTTATCGAAAACTAATTTCACGTTAAATTTACCTTTTATCATTAATTTTTTTCCCTAGGAATTTTCAATTTTGACCTCTCAAATAGTCCAACTCAATTTTACTTCCTCGCCATAAAATGTATTGAAGTTGAGAATCAAAGAACTATTTCAATTACATATCGTGTACACCAACACAATAAAAAAAAAAAGTTTTATCATCGTAAGATCAACACCTACATTTATCGCTCCGCTCAGAATCTAAAGTTTGATTCAAAACGGGTGAAGCTAGGAAAATCAGAAAGTACCAAAATCTGTAACATTTATATTAATTTAATAATAAATCAACATTATACGTATTTTTTGCAAATTAAAAAAAACCTTATCTTTTAATTTTTTAAGTCATAGCAGTTACCTTTCAATTATTTAATTATTTGTAATAGGTATCTAATTCCAATGTCTGTTTTATAACAAAATATAGTACACTTAGTTTTATCATTAAATCATCCATAAATTGTAATTTGAACATGAAAATGTATTTTGTTTTCAGCCATACCAGAAAAAGTTTATTTTAAAGGTACTGATTATTATTAACTATTTTTTTTTTTTTTTTTTTAATGCTAGCATCTATCTATATATAATCTATCTATTATAATTTATTACTATTACTATTAGAGGTAAAGTATATGGTTGAGATACATAATATCCTAAAAAATGCTTGACCGATTTTGAAAAAAAAACTGACCATATTTTTACTTAAGTAATACGCAAACGATATATAACTAAATGTGTAGATTATAATAGGTAGTCATCTATAATACAGATATTATTAATTTAGTTTCTTACATCTAAATTACGCATATGAATATCTACAGACTTTTACCCAATCGGCATCAAATTTTGAACATAATATGTAATATTGGCCATGGTTAAACTTTCCCGATAGTATGGTAAACTCCCTGGGTCAATATATTATATTTACCTGAAGGAAATTTGTAAACTCTCCCGTGTAAACATTATGTTTGTACCTAAATATGCACACTCTCTCAAATTATTTTAAATTTATATCAAACAAATAGACTCCTTAAGTATCCAACAACCAGAGTTTGTAATAAGTGGTTTTCATTGTCACTTCATATATTTAAAACTACCCTCACTAAAGCGCCATTAAGTTTGAGCAAATCGCAATTTTTAGATTTTTCTCTTTGCTCTATTATAAGGTAGTTTTTAATGTGTCAAATTTCATGTATTTTCTCCCTTCCATGGGCTCAGATAAATTTTATCGTTAGAGTAAGAAAATAAAATTTAGAACCACTGAAATCTTTAAAAAGGGCTGATTTTCACTCTTATTATCTAAGCTAATAAAAATATTGATTCTTGTTAACATCTGATTAATGATAGTATTTACAATCTGCATGTTTTGTAAAATTTAAAAAATACTCCTCTACATGTCCTTCAATTGCCATTAATTGTGAGAAAATTCCAATTTTTAGGTTTTCCTTCTACTTAGCCGTACCTATAAGACTCAACTTCGTATAAAATTTCACGTTTCTACTTATTATACGGGAAATATCATATAATTTCGATTATGAGACAGTTAGTAACAAAAATTCAAACTTTGAAGTTTTCCCCTTTGAAAAAGCTTAATTGTTTACAATGTCCAAAGCTACTGAAGCCTAATTTATGTTTCAAATTTCAAATATCAATCTTAAAAATAAGTGGGAAAGTGGGGATAATAAAAACCAGTTTAAGCCATTCGTGAAAATACATACTGGTAATTCCGGATCTTGGCCACCCCACTACCGTGCACTCAGGTTATATTTATAATGATCTCACAGAATTCTCCGTACTGCGAATATATGGACTGTCATCGACTTCCCTTTCTTTAATCCACGTTGGTAGTGCCCAATTACGCTCACCGACACTTCTTGTATTCTTCTTAAGAGAAACAAAGTAATTGCCTTGTCTCCCAGATCTAAGAGAAATATACCTATATAGTTTTCCACTTCTTTCTTCAGTATTGGGAAAATAATTGGCGTTCCCTACTCCACTGAAATTTTCTCTCTATGCCATATCAAAGATTCTCGTTTAAATATCGTAGTGGCTAGGCCAAGTCCTCCTACCGGTTTCAAGAGTTCTCCGTATCTTCAGTCTTCTTTAATGCAACTTTATTTATTTTTAAGTGACTTAATTTAAGTTTCTAATCTATTCCGAACGACATTTTCATTCTTCCACACTGTGGTTAGCTTACTCAATTTCGTCATTATCTTCACCTTGAATTTACTTTTTGATAGCTGATAAAAATATTCCTTGTAATTGTTTGCTATTTTCTTGCTACTCGATAAGGAGATCCCCTTTCTTACTAGCAAAAAGTTGCGTTATTGGTTAGTATCTATTTTTTAGAGTTGTACATAACACAAAAACCTCCTTCGGGTTAAATCTGCATCTTTCCAATTTTTCTATCTTTTCCATTTTTTCTGATTTACCACTTTCTGTGCTTCATTTCTCCATATTGCATACTAATTTTCGCATCAATTGTAGATTTAAGTGCGCCGGTTACGTGTATCATATAGTTTGTAAAATTCTAATAATTTATATATTTATAAGTAAAAAAACATTTTTAGAAATAAATTAAATTGTTGCTATTATATGATAGGTAGCAATTATTTATATATTTTATATTTTTAACGATCTAAATATATTTATAAAAAAAAAATTAAAAACTTTGAAAAATGTTAATAGTATATGAAATAATGGGTGCCTTACGTTAAATCAATCACCCAGTACATAATAATAATAATAACATAATAATACATAAACCTAACCTGATTAACGACGTTGACATTTATTTATTTTTTTAGATATTATGCAATATTGTGAGTTTTTGTTATTTATACATTATACTAAACAGTACCCAAAAACATAGATATTAGATAAATTAAAATATCTAGTACTTCGGACAATTTAAATTGCGGATTGTCGTTGTCCAGTAAATTTGTTGTTGTGTTAGGATAAAAAACTGATACCAAAATAAATTAAAAATTGAACAGACAATGTATATTAGATTCCATTACAAAAAAACACTAATATGAGTTACAATCTGTCAGTGATAAATGATTGGTGGTCATTTAGTTATTCATAAGTCACCATTAATTTAAGTCATCTCCTTCGCATACAGCCTGCTGCGGTCATCTGTCCAATCTCTCTCATGACAGGGTATGGATAGAGTACCAATTAGTCACGTTGTTAGTGTCTTGAAGTAGCGATTGGTAGGAACGAACGTCGGAAGTACGGTACAGTTCTTGAACTTTGTACTTGCAATTGCTGCAAACCGCATCAAAATCCACTGTAGTCTTCATGTGAACATATATTCATAAACATGATAAATAAACCACTTCCACAAGAAGAGTTATAATGATTTGTAGAAATTTAAACATAAAAAAGGTAGAAAGTGGGTACAACTCTTATGTGCAGTATTTGTCAAGTGGATGACTTAATGAATATGTTGAATCTGAATTTAATTACATATATGAAATCGTTGTGTACAAAAAACGATTTTGAGTTTAGATGGTCTGATACTTTAAATTTTAGATTCTGAGCGGAACGATGAATGTATTGATTTTACAATGATGTGGTTTTTTTTTTGCAACTTCAGAATCTTGTACGATTGGAAAGTGAAAATTGTTGGTGCATTGGCAGGTCAAAATTTAATATTCCCAGTAATTTTCAAAAGCGCCGTGAAAAACAGAAAAAAAATTAAGGAAAAACGAGACTTTTTAAGCAAAATCGATTTTTCACAAAATCAACTTTGGTTTTTGGTGTAACTTTAAAACAAATGGCCGTAGATACATGAAATTTTCACTGGTTATTTATATTTGCATTTTCTATACACGATAAAATTTTCAAAATATTTTAATTTATTTTGAACTGTAAAGGGACATTTTCAGTTTCCAATTTTATTAGTTTTTTTTTTCTATGAATGTCAATAAAACTTTATTTGTTGAGTAAAAATGCTTGAAAATTTAATACAAAGCTCATACTATATTGTGACATTGATATTTGAAGAATATTAAAAATCCTTAGTCACACTTTTTTTTTATAAGCATTTAAAGTTTAAATCTTGACAAAATATGGAAAAATCACGAAAACTATCAAATTATTTTGAGTTAAGAATTCATAAAAACTTTTATTTTTAAATCTAATATATGAAAATTTAATACAAGATTTCTTATACGTTTTTCTACTTTTATCAACAAAAAAAATGTCCATAAGAAAGTCAAACTAAATTTTTATGAGCATTTGAAGTTCATATTTTTACAACATTGGATATTCACTCAATTTCTCATGTAGCGATTTTTTTATTTTTTTGAAATTCAAAAACGAATAACTGTAGATATATGTAAATTGCACTGAATGTTTATTTTATCAATTCTAATACTTGATAATATTTTGACTTGTTTTGAGCTGTTTACGGACAGTTTCATATTTCAATTCTTTATTTTTTTTTTTCTATGAATATCAATAAAGTTTTATCTGTTGGGCCAAAAAATGTAATAATTTAATAGAAGGCTCCTGATATATTGTTACAATAGCTGTTGAGAAATATCAAAAATACATAGGCACAATTTTTTTTTGTAAGCATTTAAAGATCGAATTTTGACAAAATTTATCAAATTTAAATTTGAATAATTATTTTGTAGTTAAAAATTTATAAAATGTTCAACTTTTGTACCTATCTAAGAATTGAAAATGTAAACCAAGATTCTGCGTAAATAGTTAATTCTGTTGAATGTTACCAAAAAATCTAAAAAATACATAAGCACAGTTTATTTTTATAGTCATTTTAAGTTAAAATTTGGACGAAATTATACATATTAAAAAACCTAGAATAATAAAATTTTAGTTATTTTGTTGTGATTGTATAATATTATTCGTTGGTATACTTGAAACTTCTAAAGTATATTATTATATATCTATGATAGTATCGCGGTTTGTTGTTGATGTATAACGCGTTATAAGTACCTAATAGATATTGTGATATGAATAATTTGGAATTTATTTTAGGTACCTATTGTAGGTCAATTTTTTATTTAATACCATAGATATAAGTATATAATATATTTTATACCTAGACTGACATACCGTCTCCGCTCAGAATCGTTTCTGTTATACAATGATATTATATCATTGAATTCAAATTTAATACCATCCATTATACAGTGACCCACTTGTAACCTACTGTACAGCAGAGCGATATCCACTTGCCAACCTTTTTAATATTGCTATTAAAGTATTTTTATTTTACTAATAATATTACTGTAGACTGATTTAAATTTTGCTGAAAACATTGAATTTATTATACTATTTCTATTGAATTTTTATAATAGTGTATATTTCTATCATAATAAACAGGACAAGCCCAAGCGTAGTAAAATATAGTATGATTAAATTAACATTATAGTTAAGAATAAGACTAATATCCAACGACGCGGCAGGGTCATGGTAAGCATAAAAAGAAAAAAGTGCCTTAACAAAACACACATGAAAACTCCTAATTAAATAGGATGGAAATACATTATTTAAAATATCGCAATTAGATAAATAGTATGTAAATATCATATTTCTTTATAATATATTTTTATATAATTTATGACATGTTATCTATCATCTAAATTATTATAATTTTAGTTATTTACCTAATTGGTGAGTCAGTTTTATTTATATTAAAGATATTATTAATGTAAACGAACTTTTTAGAAAATATTAACAATTTGTCTTACCAAAATCTGTAAGTCAGTTTCTGCTTAATGTGAGATAGAGCTGAAGTTCTTTTCAAATTACAGAGTAAGAGCTAAATTAAATTTATTCCTCTTTGTTAATAATTGGGTTACCTAATTAAAAAAAATATATAATCTACACTATTAAAAAACACTAGGTAAATGATTTATCTGGTTATAATATATAAATTGTAAACATAGCTGTCTATGTTTAATACAATTGGCAGAAAGACCACTCGGAGATAACCAAGACTAATGTGAAATATTTCGGCATATATGCCCCTATATGGGTGATAGACATACACACGCCTGACGAGCTATCTTTATGCGCAACACCGTGTAGGACGGTAACCGACACTGGTTTGAAAGTAATTAATTTACTAGGTATATTTAAGTACAGCTGATGTAATGTAGGTATATATGAATTTATATGTAACTAGCTGATCCCATGCACTTCGTTGTCATTAAAAATACCAACGCTATAATATGAATAATTTGTTTATTTTTATAATATAATGGTTGCCATAACAACAATTTTAAACCAATAATAATAATTATTATTATTATAGCTTTTAAGCCCACGGCAACCATTTATAACCAAAATTTCCATCGGAAATCTCAAAATCCCTGTTTCAGCACCTCCAGTCTATCTACTGCCCAGAGGTCTAATCTATCTATATATATATACATATAAATATCTGATCCCATGCACTTCGTTGCCCATTAAAATTGCCAACTCTATGAATAATATGTTTTACATATCACCATGGCAACCATGTATATACAAAACATTCCATTGGAAATTTCAAAATAATGTGGGGAGCCATCAACACAATACTCCCTTTCTGCGGTCCCCCTGCTGCGGTTTGCGACACCGCCCCGTGTCCGTCATGTCCCGGCGTCTTCACGGACGTCGTATTTAATTATTTCTATAAAAACTTCTTAAAGGTAATGAATAATGATTATATAATATTGTTATTTTATAAGGCAGGTATTCAAGTTGAAATCATCAATACTTATTTGCAACATTAATTAATAACACAACTGAATTCATGATATCATATTAATAATATTGTATTACCTATAATCATATGATATACAATAGTTATTATAATTACCAAAACTTTGTAGGTAATTAGGTACTGTAATTGTAAAATATATTATAAATTATATTAAAATACACGAATACCTACTTATTATACTTAGAATAACATTACTTCACGTAAGTTAAACACAATTTAACATAATTGTTATTTTTTAAAGTACCTTCTTAATGATAAAATATAAAAATAATATAATTATAACTTTAAACTTACTTACCTAAACCATTATTAAAGTGGTATTCAAATTGTTTTTTTACCTTATCATCAGGTCTTAAGAAGGATAATGCTTCAGCTATACACAGTGAATGGTTATGTTCATTATCAAATTTTATAATTGCTGGTAATCCATCCTAAAGACTAAGTAAAAAAAGAACTAAGCATTAGAAAAGTGACATATTATGACATATGTATAAGTAATATACTAAATGGTCAATTAATTTACCTTAACATGTGGAACTTTTTTTTAGTATTTGAATTAGTTAACTTAATTTTGATTTCGATCTTAGATTCACATCCACAGTTTTTAGATTTTCTTTTTTTGTTTAAGGCTTTATCTACTTTATTAGAACCACTATGATGACATATATATATTTTCATGTAAAGTTTTTTTTCTCAAAAATACATTGTTCTTAAGAATGTAGGTATGTCTTATTTGTAATAACTTATAAGTAATAAATAAATAAATACATCTAATAATAGCATTAACTATTTACATAACTAATAATACATCTCTATTTTGTATAATAATAATGACATTTATATGTATAAATAAGGATAACTGACTTACCGAATAACAAATCTATTAGATTTAAATTACTTTAGAACATACCAACTTGTTTGTGTTTGTTGGGAATAATATTTTATGTAATTATTAATGTAATTTTTATTCAACAGATTAGCACACAGTAAACTGGGATTAATTTGAATAATATTAAAAGTATCCATATTAATATTTAAAGGTATCTACCAGTTTTCATGAAATAAGAGTATCTAAATTTTGTATTAAATAGCAAATTATGATTATTATACTAATGCTAATGAACACAAGTATTATCAGAAAACACAACATTCTATGTTAGTTGCAATATATTATATTACTATGTAGGTATCTAAATTCTACATAGTAAAAATAGGTTAATAATAATAATTGTAAATTGTGTAATGATAACTACCTAATTGATAGTACAACTAAAATTATAATACTAATTTCCAATTAGTATTATGTTGATTTCAAGGGTAATAACTGATAGGTATTAAGTAATAAATAATAATTTAACTATCATATGATTATAGGTAATACAAGATTATTAATATGATCTCATGAATTCAGTTGTGTTATTAATTAATGTTGCAAATAAGTATTGATAATTTTAACTTGAATACCTACCTTATAAAATAACAATATTATATAATCATTATTCATTACCTTTAAGAAGATTTTATAGAAATAATTAAATACAACTATAATCAAACAAATAAGCATACAAGGGGGTACTCGCGATGATCTCAAAGGGATGCGAAAAAAAATTGAGTACCTAATGGCGGAAAAATATTGAATTTGGTTAATTTAAAACTATTCGTTTCGAAAATATGCAATATACGTTATTACAAATGAAAACTTGTGTCACACAAATAACAATTTTTCCTTATCTTATAGATGTGGATTACAGAGTATACAATACTACCTAGAATACTATCTTATTATAGATTATATAATATTATTATATGGTAGGTTGCGGTGTTGGTGTGTATTGAACTTCAGCCGGTTTATATTGTTATCGCACTTTCGTACACACGGGTAAAACTTAATTTTATAATATATAATTGATTCAGTACGTCGATTGCTTTCAATCTGTGATTATTGTACCTATGAAAACTTTTCTTATTTATATTTTATAATTCGTTATTTTCCATTGTTTTCAAATTGTTGTCGGTGGTTGCTTAATATTCTGTAATTTAATTTAAATAAGTACATTGTGATAAATATGAATCAATGGTTAAAAACTGGTACAATAAAAAAACTAGACCAAATTGGAGAAAATATTCATTTAAGAAGTACTTCTCAAGACTTAGCTAAAGATTTGGTACAACATACAGAAAATGCACAGTCTTCAGTTCTTCAAAAAGGTAAAAAGAGAAAATACTATGATGAATATGTAAAATATGGATTTTCATATGTAGGAGATTTTGACTATCCTAAACCTAAGTGTATTGTGTGTGGTGAAGTATTGTCAAATAGCTGCATGAAACCTTCTCTGTTCTTAAGACATTTAGAAACAAAACATGCCGATTATAAAAATAAAGAATGTGATTTTTTTAAACGTTTAGCTATAAATAATGAGAATACTTCGATTTTAACGTCATACATAAAGCCAGCTAATAAAGTTAACCAAAACGCGATTGAAGTTAGTTATCGTATTAGTTATCGTATTACAAAATGTGGTAAGAATCATACAATAGCTGAAAATTTGATTTCTCCTTGTATAAAAGATACTGTTCATTGTATGTTTGGAGAAGAGAACGTAAAAAAGATAAACAGTATTCCTCTTTCAGATAATACAATTTCTCATCGAATCAGGATATGTCTGAAGATATTGAGTTGACAGTAATAGATAGAATAAAAAACAGTAAAATTTTCGCTATTCAAGTTGATGAAAGCACCGATGTTACCAATTTCGCAGTTTTACTAGTTATTGCAAAGTACTTAAATAATAATGAAGTCGAAGAAACTGTTTTGCTTTGTCATTTATTGTCTGAACGCACAACTGGTGAAGATATATTCAATGCTTTTGATTGTTATTTCAAAAAAATGAGTATTAATTGGTCCAATTGTTGTGGATTATGTACCGATGGTGGAAAGTCAATGTCGAGTATATATTCTGGTCTTCGAGGTCGCGTTATGAAAATAGTTCCTAATATAAACTGGAGTCATTGTTGTATTCATCGACAGAGTTT
>NC_042493.1:60429360-60435926 GCF_005508785.2 Acyrthosiphon pisum
TTCGTAGCAAGAGTACATATAGTCAATTCGCCAACCGAATGTAATTTACAGTGATGAACATTTATTATTACACATTTATACCATGAAGACAGCTCTTAGAATCCCTACATTCGTGACAAGAGTACATATAGTCAAATCACCATCCGAATGTAATTTAAGTTAAATGAGCTCTTACTACTATACTTATATTCTAAAAATATTGCTTTGTTCGTGTTCAAAGTGCAATTATTGTGTAATAATAATGTATTTAACGGAATTATGATATGATGATAGTCACAGAACTTTATGATTTTAAAGATTAATAGGTAGGTGAATGGGGAAAAATAAACAATGTGAATTTGCTTGATAGAGACAACTAGTTCAGTAGTGTGAGAGTGTCGTGAAGTTGACTGGCGTGGACCTTGTGCATGGGTCTTCTTCTGATGGGTACTGCTGACGAGTCTATTCTGTAGGGTCCTTATACATATAATGTGGCTTCGGTGTACGTGATGTTATTTTCTTATTTTAGGCGGTGCGACAAAGGTGTCACTGGTAATTTATTGTTTTGTTTTGACCGAACGTCTTGATTGGAAAATTATCGAGGGGGTCTCGTAGAATATAATATATATATGTGTATATTATATACGTAAAAATGCATTTGTGCTTTTATAATATAGGGTGTCATCTGGCGCCGCTGATAATTGATTATGTTGTTTTTCTTAAATATCTGAACGGAGAGGTGTTGAATATTGTTTATGTGTTGCACGTGTCGCCTGTGTATGTAAGGAGTGCGTATATATATATTTATGCGTAAATCGTATGTATATATGTATTGAATAGCCCAACATTCCATATGGACCGTCACCACTAGTTGTTTTGTGTTTTATTTTAAGTTTAAATATCATATATTACACTCTAGTCCGTATAAGCTACTAATCTATATAGTTATATTAATTTAGTTTGTATTTAGTTTAAAGAAACTTACCTGTAAATTCTTGAACAATATTTTGCGGAATCTTCAGTTCTTTTAAGTTGTTTATAGCAAAATCATCCATGGTAAAAAACCAAATATACAATAATTACTCTACGTACATTATAGTACCTACGTACAATTTAGAGACGCGCGTATGAATACTGAATAGTGTATACACTAGTCACTCAATGACCAAAGAAGTCGAAAGACGAAAATCAAAAATGTGAAATACCGGAGATGTATTGCACAGGACGGGGAGTAACAACTAACAAATAACTGTGTGTTATATTAACATTTGACAATAATAATTACATTAAAATAATAATACTATATACTATAACCAATGATAACACCGACATCTCAATTATAATCAATGAAGTTTAAAAAAACGCGATTGAAGCTAGTTATCGTATTAGTTATCGTATTGCAAAATGTGGTAAGAATCATACAATAGCTGAAAATTTGATTTCTCCTTGTATAAAAGATACTGTTCATTGTATGTTTGGAGAAGAGAACGTAAAAAAGATAAACAGTATTCCTCTTTCAAATTATACAATTTCTCGTCGAATTCAGGATATGTCTGAAGATATTGAGTTGATAGTAATAGATAGAATAAAAAACAGAACAATTTTCGCTATTCAAGTTGATGAAAGCATCGATGTTACCAATTTCGCAGTTTTACTTGTTATTGCAAGGTACTTAAATAATAATGAAGTCGAAGAAAATGTTTTGCTTTGTCATTTATTGTCTGAACGCACAACTGGTTAAGATATATTCAATGCTATTGATTGTTACTTCAAAAAAATTAGTATTAATTGGTCCAATTGTTGTGGATTATGTACCGATGGTGGAAAGTCAATGTCGAGTATATATTCTGGTCTTCGAGGTCGCGTTATGAAAATAGTTCCTAATATAAACTGGAGTCATTGTTGTATTCATCGACAGAGTTTAGTATCTAAAAACCTTCCAGGGGAACTAAAAGTCGTTCTTGATGAAGCAGTTAAATTAGTTAATTTTATAAAAGCAAGGTCTACAAATTCGAGAATATTTAAAGCTTTATACGAAGACATGATGAGTCCTCATTCAAGTTTACTTTTTCACACAGAAGTAAGGTGGCTATCCCGTGGCAAGGTACTTGCACGTTTATTCGAACTAAGACATGAGGTCCAAATATTTTTTGAAGATCATTCTTTTCAAATATCTCCAAAATTACACGACTGCAATTGGCTTCAGGCACTTGCGTATTTATCTGATATTTTTTTACAAATAAACAATTTAAATTTGGAACTTCAAAAAAATCAGTAACAATTTTCAGTGTTTCGGATAAAATTAAATCAATGGTTAAAAAAATAGATTTTTGGAGGGTATGTATTGAAAATGACCAACGTGAGGTATTTGAAACGTTACACAATTTTCTATCTGAAAATAAGCTAGTTATGTCTCGGGAAATTAAGAAAAACATAATTGAACATCTGGAAGGGTTAAAATTATCATTCAAAAAATACTTTTCCAAACCTGACGAAGAATACAATTGGATTTCAAATCCTTTTAATGAAGAATTCTTTCAAAAAGCTACATCTTTATCGATTGTAGAAAAAGAAAAATTGATAGAACTTTCATGTGACACAACTTTAAAAAGTGAGTTTAAAAGAAAACCACTTATTAATTTTTGGGTAGATATTAGAAATGAATATGAGCGACTCTCTGACAAGGCAATTGAGTTCCTATTGCCATTTACTAGTACGGAGTTGGTCGAAAGAGCGTTTTCTTCATATATATTTATTAAAAATAAGTATAGAAATAAACTAAATGCAGCTCCAGATTTAAGATTATATCTCGCATCATTTGAACCTGATATTAAAAAATTATGTAATTTGAAACAAGGTCAAGGATCTCACTAATTATTTTCATTTCAATTTTTTGTTTATTAAATAAGTAAAATAAGTAATTTTTTTATGTGTCTTATTACTCAATATTAAAATATATACAATTATTACATTATATTATATTATTGTTATTTTTAATTAAATGAGTGGTTATGTGAACATTTTTTAAAAATATAAAGAGGGGTACAATCTAGAAAAATATTAAGCTTAGGGGTACAGAAGGAAAAAAAGGTTGGGAACCGCTGGTATACATAATAGTGTATTGTTATAATATTATGCGTGATAACATAAAATTATTAAGTTCGCGCGGAAATTCAAATGGGCCAATCAAAAGTTTCAATTGGTTTATAGGTGCCGAGACCGTCCACATAATGCTAATATGCTTCCCGTTTGTTACTTATTTGATTCAAACACTCCGTTAACTGTTGTCATTCGCTTGTGTGGATCGTGGCCATGTTGTAATCTCGTGCCACTTTCAAGACTGATATATTTTTAGCGTGAGGCCTCTCGAATTTTTTACTTCATGTCTTCCGAGTTACGAACCCTGGGTTTTCTTCCAGCGTTAACGTACTTAACTACTTATGTGGCCATACATAGTCCACTACTTTCACGGGTACTGCCTCTGGTATTGACTTCCCTTTTAATTTGGATACCCTACCTCGACCGTGGCAGTGACTCCAATCGTCATTTTATATTACCACATGACTCCAGAATGGGTAAAAGTTTGTGCCCTCGATTGGGTTAGCTGGTGTGACGTGATTGTCAATATTACCAGTATCCATGACTCCAACATCAGTGAAACTTTGTGTTGTCTACTCTCTTATTTTTTATAGCATTGGAGTAACCTTGACACGTGTTGGACAATTGTATATAAAAAACAAAGAACACTACGTTTGTGAAAAATATGCTTTTTATTCAGCATGAACGGTCCGTGCTGTAATAAGTGTGTATTGAAAAAAACCGTATTGGTACAATATAATAGTAAAATATGAACATAACCTTAAAACAACAGCTTATAGGCGTATCTAGATGTAACCACAGTTCAACCTAATAAGTTGAGAATGATAATGTATAATAAATGATATAACACAAGACTAACAGATAACAGGATTAACAAACAACATGATTAACAATTAATTAACACCACCCGCCATTAGCGTCAATCTCAAAAAAAAGAACGTTTAGGTAACTAGGATTTACTGAGATTTGATAGGTAACTTTAGAATGGGTCTTTTCAGTGGAGTGTGGAGTGCGGATTGTGACAACCCTCACCATGTTGTCATGTGTACTTAGATGTGTGGCGATGACTCTGACTAATGACGTATAGACTTGATGGCCAGTGATAAGCTTCAGGATAGACTTAGAGAACTTGACATTGGCCTCCCATAAGCCTCCGAAATGTGGACGCATCTGGTGGTATGAAATGCCAAGTAATCTCTTATTGTAAGCAGTAACCACGTACCTGTCTTGTACAGGGGTAGACTGAAGGAATGTGTGCAGTTCACACATTATTTTTTGGCACCTACAGAGTCGGTCTCATTGTCACTTATAATTGTGGAAGGGTCCCCACGTCGGGATACAAATCGGTGCAATGTTGCAAGAAATTCTTCCGTACTCAATTCGCTTAAAACCTCAAGATGATCAGCATTTGTAAAGAGACGAATGAAGAGTGCTAGGTAGCTATTAGTGAATACACGTGTTCGGCCTTGAAACAGGCATATGGTGAATGGTCCAATATATAGTCTACTCCACACTGTTTGAAGGGATTCGAGACTGTAGTACGCGAGGGTGATAAATCAGCCATAATATGTTTACTTTTGAATGGCCGAAAGCGATAACAACGAACGCATCGATGGATAATCCGTTTGATATCGTCCTTCTGAGATAGAAAACTGTTCAACAAGTTTTGTGCGCAAATGTTTGCAGCGTTCAGTAGGCGGCGGATTAATAATAATATCCTCTCTTTCAGCCACGTAACGCGTATCAAGCTGAGCAACAACGTTATTAAATTTTGTTTCCTCACTTGTTATTCCCGAGATTGCAAACTGCGAGTCCACCAGCAAGAACCATAAACTCGGTCTTTCGGCCCAAAAAGGTGGCAACTTAATGGCAACGCGATTTACTGAAGCCGTTGGATTTTGCTGTGCCAGTAGTGCTGCAAGGCGAGCGTTTTCATGGCGTAACATCTCCAACTGATTATATAGTTCTTCTTCGGTCATACTTGTTTATCATCAAGGTCACCAATGAGCGAGTAAAATAGGTAGATGTAAATAAATAAACACTTTTACTGTTATACTGATTACAAATATATTGCAACTATATTACAAGAGCTAATAAATGAAATTTAAGCAAGAGATGGCGAGACAAGATACGTAGACTGACCGCACGGAGCGACGATTTTTGCGCTTATATAGACTGTCGAATCTTCTAGAGATGGCGGCGGCAGTGCGATCCTTCCAGAACGTTACCGAAGGCCTGAACATTCTATAATATTCGACCGCCACAAAAGGAAAGAAGAATCTGTTCTAAATCAATTGAGAATCTGACATACGCGACTTACACTAGGGTACAAGGAAGAAGTTCCCAGTCTGTGGGGTCAAACTGACTGTGAAGCACATAATAACTGAATAACTCAAATATAATATTATACCTATCGGGATATATCCGATCCTTGGCACTGCATCGAGACCAGACACCAAAGACAACACCTAGCTGATAGCCTTCTTGAAAACAACACAATATTGTAAAGATGCAAACCTATATCATTAGATATTAGTTACTATTAGAATTTTATTAGTCTTTCAATAGTATTGAATCCTACTGATCACCTTTAATTTAATTCAACTCATATAAGTATAATTGTATGTTTTTAAATAACTGTAGAATACCTAACTATACGTTATGGGCACAGATTCCAAGATGTGAATTAAAATCACAACTTTTCTAACTTAAGTTTTTTTTCTTAGCAAGGTATTTTACACAAATTATATGTTTAAAGCAAAATGTACAATATTAATATATTATTAACATACATATTTACATACCTATTTACATTACAACTATAAATTTTCAGTGGAAAATAATCAAGATGATGTAAACCTTACAACAGGGTATGAAAATTATATATAAGTAAAAATTTTTTTATATGTTTCGTTATTATCAACCAATCTTAAAAACAGAATATGAGTAAACTGTACCTGCAATAAGACAACAACGTCGACAGTAGACACAATGCTTATTATAAGTAGATCCTCTGCACAACTAAATGGGGTTAAGCTAAATTCATGAGGAAAAATAAATGCAGATATTTGTATGAACTCTAAATACCTACGACTACAGATGTAAAATAAGATAAAAAAAACATTCTGCGTTGATTGGATCTAAGGGTGCAAACTGCTAAGTATTTGTTTTGACGTACAATTATTCAATCTTCTCCTTCAAACAAGATAGAGAAAAAACTACTTTATAAACAATTTTATGAAATTTCAGATATACCTAACTTTCTTTAATTTTTGTTAGATACTATGGAACGCGAAAAAACTCATAATTACTCCAAAAATGGCTTAAAAGTCTTCTAATCTATATTAATAACATTTTCTATTTGGTTAGTTATTAAATATTTGGATCTTCTCACTCTGTGGATCTTGGTATTTAATGAAAAACATTCTGGCACCACTTTTTCTCCTATCGTTACTCATCCATGGACGGATCCAGGGGGGGGGGGGGGG
>NC_042493.1:60435976-60438808 GCF_005508785.2 Acyrthosiphon pisum
CAAAGGTTACTCCAATGCTATAAAAAATAAGAGAGTAGACAACACAAAGGTTTCACTGATGTTGGAGTCATGGATATTGGTAATATTGACAATCACGTCACACCAGCTAACCCAATCGAGAGCACATACTTTTACCCATTCTAGAGTCATGTGGTAATATAAAATGACGATTGGAGTCACTGCCACGGTCGAGGTAGGGTATCCAAATTAAAAGGGAAGTCAATACCAGAGGCAGTACCCGTGAAAGTAGTGGACTATGTATGGCCACATAAGTAGTTAAGTACGTTAACGCTGGAAGAAAACCCAGGGTTCGTAACTCGGAAGACATGAAGTAAAAAATTCGAGAGGCCTCACGCTAAAAATATATCAGTCTTGAAAGTGGCACGAGATTACAACATGGCCACGATCCACACAAGCGAATGACAACAGTTAACGGAGTGTTTGAATCAAATAAGTAACAAACCTCCCCCAGACATATTCTAGACATAATTTTTTTATGAAAGCTTGGATAATGTTTGATCATTTTTCGCGCAAATACTTTTGCGAAACAAGTATTTTTTGGGTTCTATTTTTGAACTTCGTGGTTTTTACGTATTTTTGAGGGAATAATATAATAAAATACTCACATGACAGTTTTTGGGGAAAACTTGTCCATCTCGCCCGCGCCGCATTTTACCAATTTCTCAGTTCAAGCACGAAACATACGTAACAATCAAACAACAACCAAGGATATTTTTATAACATAATTTGATGGTACGAACTATTTATTATATGATTTTAGACCGATTAGTGATGCTAAACATGGCGAAGAAGATTGAAAAGAAGAAATAAATATTATAACTGTATACTGCACAATTTATATTTTTAGATTTATTAATATTTCACTTCCTGTAAGATATAAATATATGATTCAGTCTATTAATGTATGAGCCTACTCAAGAGTTTGCATAAGATATAAATGTTTACCTAATAATTTTATATAATTATTATACATTTTTTAACCATCATAATTAAATTGTTATAAATATATAGTATTATATTATGATATGGAATTTAATAATTTATTTGTGCATTGGAATATAATAATTGTAGTGGCATGATAATGGTCACATCAAATTTTTAACATCGCCAAAAATTGTAATATTTTCTTTAAATATATGTTGCTCACGGATAATAAAAGTTGTTTAATTTAAATCAGTACAACTATTATCAAAACTATAATTAGGTTTAGTATAAGTCATATAATAATAACAAAAAAAGGTGGGCAGTGGATGTCACTTTGTACAGTAGGTTACAAGTGAGTCACTGTATAATGGATGGTATTAATTTTGAATTCAATGATATAATATCATTGTATAAGAAAAACGATTCTGAGAGAAGAATAATCGAATTATGGGGCCGGACAATTTGGTTGTACAAGCAGTAGCGTACGCAGGCTTTTAGTTCGGTTAGGGTGTTACCTGAATAAATAATTTAAATTATTTTTTTCTAAACAGTTTTTATATAACAAACTAGCTGACCCTGTGCACTTTGTTGCCCTTAAAAATGACGATCCTTTAAAAAATTGTGATTGTTCAAATCCTTTTAGGTGTAACTCACAGCAGTAAGTGCAATTCAGCCACCCTGGTAGGCAATCCGGATCGCGGACATTGTGGGACAGCATATCAAGTAGATCTAATTTATAAAAATGTCGTGCTACATTTGTCATTGAACTCCTCCGAAACGGCTTGACTGAAACTAAAATAATGTTCTAATTATTAATAGGTGAATAAATCTCTAATGAAATGGATCAAGTATAATAGAGAAAATCGGAATAAACATTTACCAGACTTAATGGAATACTTTCGGTTACCAATTGTTTCCTATGAATTTTTTGAGTGTAGGTACTGTTGATAAAGAACCACTTTTGAAGTTAAATAACAATTGTAATTATATAATATTTTTATATTTGATTTTCTTATTTTTTTTAAATATATTATGTTGGTGGGTAGAAAATATTTAATTGAAGCTTATACTGTTCATACAGTCCTTGGTACTGAGTTAGAAGCACAGCATTTTACTTGTTACATTATGTTTTAATTATGAGCAAAAGAGCCAAACACCATCTTCCTCTTCTCTTTAACATAATCACAAATCAGTAGAAAACTATACTAATAATTATTATAACACTAAATAGTTATTGTGAAACTTATTTACTCGATGATGGTTTGAGTCAAAAATATGACCGGACTTAAGAAAATATTGAGAATTACACTTAATACCACCAAGATCAAATATGCGACCATCATCGAATAATTACAATTTACTAGAGATCCAGTAAAACGTTTCTTTTTAAATATAAGATTTGAAAATTGAATACAAGGATTCCTCATAAGTATGTATAACTTTATCAAAAAAAGAAAGGTAGGTACTGAATGTCAAGTTCAAATTTTTACAACATAGTATATTCACTCGATTCTTTATGCAACGATTTTCTTATTTTGTTGTAATTCAAAAACGATTAACCGTAAAAACTTGAAATTTACACAATATGTTTATTTTATCAATTCCTATAGTATATATACTAAATTCTTCAAAATATTTTGACTCGTCTTGAGCTGTTTACGGCAGGGTTGGCAAAAACCCGGGCTTTTTAGAAAAAACCCAACCCGGTTGGGTTTTTTCTAAAAAGCCCGGGTTTTTGCCAACCCTGCCGTAAACAGCTCAAGACGAGTCAAAATATTTTGAAGAATTTAGTATATATACTATAGGAATTGATAAAATAAACATATTGTGTAAATTTCAAGTTTTTACGGTTAATCGTTTTTGAATTACAACAAAATAAGAAAATCG
>NC_042493.1:60439380-60441650 GCF_005508785.2 Acyrthosiphon pisum
GGTTTAACCCAGAAAAGCAGCCCGGGTTTTTTCGGGGTGGGCTTTTTCGTGCCAACCCTGGTTTACGGACAAGTACAATTTTTTTAGTTTTTTTTCTATAAATGTCAATACAATTTTAATTGTTTAATTTTAAGGTGCTGCACGCGACCTGTTTTTTTGCTCCAAAACATGCCTTACAGGAAAAACTCTCACGCCTCGTAGAGTGATCAGATTTTGATAATTTTTTTTTTTGTTAGAAAGAGGAAAACTTCTTACAGGGCGCATTGAACTTTGATTTACAATATTCTATTTACGAGTTCTATAATAAGCTTTTGAATTTTACAAATTTTTACATGTTTTTAATTCTTAATTCTTTTTTGTTTTTAGCATTGTAATCAAAAATCGAAGTTCAGTCCGCCCTGTAAAAAATTGTCCTCCTTCTAACAAAAAAAAAATTATCGAAATCCGACAATTCTATAAAGCTTGAGAGTTATTCCCGTAAAATAATTTTTTTCGATAAAATACACCCTATCAACCACCCCTAAATAGTTATCGGGTAGTAGATTAGTGGAGAAGTCTTATAATTAAGGTAGCAACTAAAATATAAAATTGAATTTTCAAATTTTATAGAATTTTGGAAAATTTGAAAAACTGGCACCGGGACCCTTAATTGTAAGAAATCGTGAAAAAGTGTAAAAATGTTTAACTTTTATAGCTAGCTTGTAAGGATTGAACATTTAAAACAAGTATCAACGTAGATAAATAGGTTATAAATAAATTACTTTATTCACAATAATTTATTTATTTTAATGATATCATGAAGTATACTTAGTAATATCATAGAACAGAATAAAATGATCATAGGCTGTCTGACAGTCTTCGCTCAGAATTATTTTTTTTATACAATGATATTATAATATCATTGAATTCAAATTTAACACCATCCATTACAGTGACCTAATTGTAACCTATTATACAGCAGAGCGACACCCACTTGCCCACCTTTTTTTCAATAATTTTGGTGTTCGTTGATAGGGTTTGGTCTATATTAATTTTTAATACTCGTATATGTTTTATAAGTTTTAAATCAGGCGGGACAACTACAGACCGTCTGGTCCAATGCATGGGCCATATCCGGGCATCTATGTTGCTGTAATGGCGTACCGTTTTGACAGTAATAGGTACATATTTGTCGCTAATGTATTTTTGGTTAATCTATTCTACGTGTATGAATGATATTTAAATAATATTTTTAACATTCTGCCAAAATATATTAAATATAAATATTATAATAATATATTTAATATATTATGGTAGTACCTATACATAGAAAGTATTATTTTTGATGAGGTTGTTCGTGTAACACTGTTTCTGTAAGGTATTACAGTTAGAATGGAATTGCGTGGTCCGTCCAGTCCCGAGTTTTAGTATTACCTTTTTAAGAGTAATACCTACAAAATTGGGTTAAAATTTATTTTAATGCAAATATTATATGGAGCATGTCTCACACTATTTTTGGACAAATGGAGAACAATAATAATTTTCTGTCTTAAAAAAAACAAAAAATGATCTAATGTCTGCTTAAGTTGATGAAAATAATATGTTATTACTACCTACCTATTCATATAAAATAATATGGACGACAATCTATTACAACAAATCCATTGGACGGGCGTTAGTGTGTTACACACTTACACATACATTATTTTGAAGTTGTGAATTAAAAAAAAAAAAGATAAAATTAATGAAGAAACGTATTTAAAATATGCCTATTCCAGTTGTATTTATGATGGCATTAAAAAGAGATACTGGTGAAAATCATGTTATGTAAAAAAAAAATGTAGGTAATGTGGCAATTTTGTCGTACAGTTTACTATACGTCGTTTAAATATTATAACTTTGGTTAGGTATGGATTTTATTTTTTTTAATATTGTATTTAGGTTTTTAGCCACGTAGATTGTGTCTACGTGGTATGTTAACTTTGTGTTGTAAGTAAATAAAAATTCGCATCTGCACGCGAAAAACTCGCTTAGTGTGTAACCTGCGGGACGCAAGTGTCGTAAGAACTGTATGGAATGTTATAATACACAACCCGTATAATTCTACTGCAGTTGAATACGTGTGCTGTATAGTGAATAAAAACAATAACAAGTTAACACAGTTGTTCGTATACTCAACAAACATTTCGATTGTGCACTAGTAGATAAACTAGTTTCTAAACATAAATTTATCTTAACTACCGTGTAATTTTTTTGTTTCTTCATCACGTTTATTATTTAATTTTCTCTTC
>NC_042493.1:60443573-60473351 GCF_005508785.2 Acyrthosiphon pisum
TAAATGTATGTATTTTTTTTTAATATTTATATTATTTTGAGAGTTTCAGACACGCATGTAACGACTTGAACTTTAAAATAGATAATTTTAAGTATGTATAGGTATTGGTATAGGCACCTACCTAGTCAGTAAAAATGTACGAATATTAGATATACAAATAATTCATCTTGGTTCCTTGGAAATATAGTATCTGTGACAGTACGTCTCCGATTAGAATCATTATTCGTATGGAAAGATATATTATTGAATTACAATTTAACCCATCTATTCAGACTCTTACTAGGAAAACGCACAATAATTCTACTCAAAACCAAAATTCGAATTTATAAATATTTATCTCTTGACTAAACCTAAAGAGATGTATGGTATGTATGGATGTATGTTTGGGGCTTTACAAAAAATCTTTTAAAGTTTAAAACTACAATTCTCTGAAATCAATCTAACCTAACCTAACCACATTCAAATATGTGTGACCTGATAAAGTTGCTTAGTTATATGCAAATTGTCATATTATTATGAATGTTACACGCAACTTTTGTATAATTACGTCATGTAGACTTAAAAGTCTCATAATATTTAAATATTGTTGATACAGAATTAAAAGTTTAACGTATGACGTAAAATATTACGTTTTTAGTACCCAGTTAATATTACATTATATTTACCAGATACAATATTAGTGATTGAACATATTTATATTGAGTTCCATGTGTATTATAATAAAATTTTTATTGTTACAACAGTTGAGTAAAATGATTCTGGTAATTAATTATAATAATGTTTGTGTAGAATAAATGATATAAATATGTATGTAATGTAACGTAAATGTTTTTAACTTAAATTTGGCTAAACGTCCAGGCATAGAGAAGTATATAAAATTACATTTTGGTAAGTTAAATAAATTAAAATTATAAAATTAATATTATCATTAGCCCTTTACATTTTTTTTCTAAATTTAATAAAATTTCCATTTTTTTAACATGCAGTTAGTTACTGCAATTGTTGTTGCAACAGTTACTTATATAATATCTTATGAATGTACCTGCTAAAAATAATAATGATAAGGAGAGCGACGGGAAATTCGACTAACAATTTCAATAGAAAAATAATTAAATTATATTATTATAGGTATCTACATGTATTACTATTAGTAACGTCTCAGCGATTCCTATTATGATAATTGATAACCTACCATCATATAATAAATTATACTAGGGTCTAGGAAAAAAGTCAGATAGAGTGATATATTATATATGTCTATTCAATCCAAGTATTACATCTAGTATACACATATAGTTGTTCATTATTTTTTGTTACTAATCAGTGGGTGTCTTCTTGAACAAGCTCATTCCATTGTTGTTGACGGTACCTAAACTCTGTGGATGTAGGCTTTGCGATTATGTACCAACTTATCGACCTCTTCTAGGCATATTATAAGCATATTATCTTATACATTATATAAAACAAAGTGTCCTTTTTGTTTATATCCGGCGTAATCTAAGAAACTGCTCATCCAATCGTCATGCGATTTTTTCTTTTAAATGATAGGGTATATCGCGGAGATGGTTTTTCCCAATTTCAATTTTCATAGTTAATAAATAATTGAGTGATTTATGGTTATAAATTATCGTATACCCGTAATACTCGCCTGAGTCAACAGATGGTCCTGCGAAGTCAGCGAGTAACCGAGTGCTTAGCGCGCCACCAGGTGAATGATTATGACACCGACGAGGCGGCAGTGTTAGGCATTATTGCATTATAAAATATTATAATATTATATGGCCATACGGGAAACTAGCATATTATTGAAGAAACTGGAGAACCATTTCTTAACAAAATCATTTCCCTCCCGAGATTATTATAAATATAATTAATAATATGAGTATATAAATGATGATATAATTTCCTCATATTCAGCAGACCATCAACTCTTAAATATAGTAATGAATAATTTTATCGTAGACCGACAATCAAGTAGGTAGGTGCCAACCATGTGCGTAACAAAACGCATTCGTCGACGTTTGTCGTTTACCAACTGAACTAACAACAAAATACGAAATATCATATACTATAATACACAACACTCTATACGACTGTACCTACTAAAATTGTGGACTACAAATAATTGCCCTCCGATATTCTATACAGGGTGTTTCTGAAACAGCTGACGAAACTATTATAGGCGTACTTAGAAATGTATAAGCTTGAAAATTGTTTTTTTCATTGAAAATTTTGAAAATGTATTTATTTTTGTACTTTTCTTAAATTAATTAATTTTTAAGTTTAAATAAAACTTTAAAATACCTACTTTATAAAATTACTGTTTCATTTTTATTTACATTGTAACAAGTATAACGTATGAATCAAACAAAACACTTATAATAAAAAAAAAAAAATGCAATTTGGGTAAAATTGAGGAAGTAACTCAAACAATAAATTACCTCCGTTAAAAATTGAAAAATCAATAATTGTAACAAACGATTATACACTCATAATTTATACTGAAGTAAAAATACAACCTTTTGTAATAAAAGATAAAAATGCACATTTATTACCGGGTTAAATATTATATACTGATATAGGTATTTATTATTATATATATTTAATTATTTGTATTTTGAATTTAATATATTATGTTCATTAGAATAATACCAACATTATATTAAAATGGGTAAATGATAATAAAAGTACATATTTTAAAATATAATTATGAAGGTTAAATATACTACAACTATATAATATCAAAAGATTTATTTGATAAGAAATTAATATGATAAATTATAAAATTTTCATGAATATTTTCACGAAAATTTACATCACTAGGCGTACTCAGTGTGATGGCCAATGAAGATTTTTTTCTATTTTCAAAATCTGGGTTTATACAAATTATTTTTACAATATTATCTTAAATGTAAAAAAAATGGTCAAGTTAGATTTTTTGCAAAATGCTCATACGAATCGAGGTGTCACATCATTTTTGCGCCTAACGTGCGTTTTTCACGCACATTTTTAATTTAAATTATAGAATATGGTTCTATAGTTTGCCCCATCCCTCCATACTATTGGGTAAAATACAGTGTCGCGATAGCGTACAAAATAATTACCTGAACTTTGCTGGGTTCCATCTCAATATTTCATATCAACTTCATGATTACACGCCTAATAGTGAATCAGTCAACTTTAAATCGTTAACCAAGCATTGCGACATCACTACCTAGTTGTCGCTTTTTTGGGGGGATTTAATCCATAGAACAATTGATACCTCCAGGATATTTATTATTAAATATAAATTCTTAAAAGGTGCTTGGTACAAATACAAACTGTTCCTAATTATATTAATGAATTATACTATTAAAATGAACCATTTTCAAAAATGTTGTTAATTGGTTTTCGGTATACAACTTAATACATTTTTAATGATCGGTTACCGATATAACAGCCCAATAAACCGGTAACCGGCCTATGGTTATTACAATTTATGGTTTTTAATTGTTTATAGAAAAATTGGTTAATATATTTAAGCTCTGAAAATGATATAATTATTTATGTACTTACAGATATTTCCACTGATGGTGAAATTAATTATGATGACAGTGGAGGTGAATAAACTAACCTTAATTTGTACTAGACTAATCAGTTATTACTTCCTTTTAGGACTTTTTGTTGATGTATTATATACAGTGTCCAGAAGGTACTCGTTGAAAAAACTTGGTTAAAAAAGGAACGAAAAATGGAATGAGTTCGTTTTTTAAAGGAACTGGATTTGGAGAAAAATCCTTTTTTTAATAAATAGGTAAGCCAACTAGAAACGGGAATGGAAACATTATGGAGATAAGGATAGGGATAAGGGACATCAGATATCTATACGAACCTTGTACAGTGAAAAAAATGACCGAAGAAATAGCAAAATACAATATACATTTGGTAGCGATCTGAGAAACAGGTACGTTGAACTAGCAATGAAAGTATAGGTCTAATAGTCACCATATTCTAGAATGGTACAAGAAATAACGAACACGAGCAATGAGTAGGTTTTCCTATAAATTAGGTGATCACGCCCTGCGTCAATTCCTTTGTGGTAATTAATGAATGAATAAGTTTAATTCGAATGATAGTGCTGAAATCTGACATAACATTAGTAAACTGCTATGCACCAACTAATGAGAAAGATGAAGAAGTGAAAAATCTATTTTATGAAGATCTAGAAAGAACTTTTGACTCTCTACGGCATACAGTTAATAGATTTTGTGACGTCTAAAAATATTATAATAAGTAACATATATTTCCCCAGAAAAAATATTTTCAAACATACAAAGTGGGCCACGGGAATAGGGACGTAAATAGACGGGTTTTTCTCAACGTTGAATGTGAGTAGGGAGGTACTCCTAATAGAGACATAGAGATACTAGATATGTTCATTCGATCTGCCAGATAAAGCCGTTTAGTTGTCACTATGATGCAGTAGAGTATCGTTCACCATGTGAAATTTGAAGAGCCTGAGCTTGAAGCTTGAGCGTTTGAATTCATATATTATATCATATATTTTCTGAATAAAACTAATAGTTGAACAACAGTCTCTAAATAAATCATATCCTTGGTTCTTGCACACAGTCAGCTAATGTTTTACTAAAGAATTATAAAATATGATATAAATAAACAGTGTGTTATATATATTTAAGTATTATTTCATTTTAAAACTATACTGATTTTAACATTACATTTTTGATAATGTGTGGATACAAAACATGATCTTTAGTTAATTTGTAACATAATTATATATGATTAGAATCATTTTATTTAACTAAATATTTCCCATGTTCAAATTTAACAATCCTATCAGAACACTTTATAACCATAGACGTGTGCAAGATTTAATTTTTTTTTGAGTCTGGAACACTCGCCATGTCCTCACAAATATAGTACCTGTTATATGAACTATTAAAAATTTAATAACCTACTAATTTTGAAATAAAATTCTTTTAAATAATTCTAATTAAAACTTTTTTAGAAAGTCTTCTTGTTTGCTGTGCTGTGCTTGCTTATACTTAAATTAAATTTCTTTAAGTTGTTTTCTTTTTAAATAGGTATTTATTAAGATTTTGACAGTTTTTATACCTAACACATTTACTTTCCGCATATAACATACAATTTGAAGGCTATTGATTTGATTTGAATTAGTCAAATTATTAAAAGGGCAAATGTTTAACAAATCAATTTTACTCAATAGGGTTTCAATATCATCATGTTTTTCAATATATTTTTCAATTATTCTCTCTAATATATACCTATATTATTAAACTTATGACCATAGATAAATATTGAATGTGATGAGTTTAATCTTTTAATTATAAAATACTTACCTACCTAGGGCTATAAACATAATACATTTATCATTAGAAATTCCTCTAAAATCATGAGTAAAAATTGGTAACCCACATTGAACCTGGTAGTTTAAAATTATTTACATCAGTATGAAAATTGTATCTAAATGGTTCAATTTTATAATTTTCTGTTGTTCCAGACGTGGCTAACAATTCTATCATTCAGTCTGTAAAGATGTAATAAATATTATTTAAATTAATAAAGGAATGTGTTGTTGTATTGTCTAATGCCTTACATTTATGGAACTGGATTTATTCTTCTTAAAATTGTTTGCACTTATTGACTTTTCTGTTGTAGGTCTTTGGTTTCTATACTTTTGTTGAAAGAAGAGGGTAATTTAGGGAAAATACAATTTAATTTCCTGCTGTATCCTCATAAATAATAACTTCAGAAACAAAATTCAGCTTCATTTATTTTTGTTAACAATGTATCAGCTCGTGAAATTTTTGAATCCCAATCTAAGTATTGAAGTATCAACCATTTTCTAAAAAAAAAAATTATGAATTATTTACCTATTATGAATTTTTTATTAAATAATACATAAATAATAAATAGATTTATTTATTTGTTTATTATTTTTCTTCAATTTTAGAACTAAATTTTCACTTTGATGATCTCTAGCTTCATATATAACAGGGGGCGAACGCAGGGGGGGGGGTGATTGGTGATTGGTGCAACTCTACCCATTTCTGCGGCAATAAGTGAACGGTCTTTTTCTTGTCTTCGAAGATTAAAAACATATCTGCGCAACAAGACTGGTGAGGAGAGATTAAATGGATTAATGCTATTAAACTTATACAGAAACGTGGAAGTGGCTTGTGAAAAGGTCATTGACATAATGGCAAAAAAAACCAAGACGCATAGATCTCGTTTTATAATGTAAATTAACAAATTGTAATAATTAGTTATTAATTATTATCTATAATATTATGTAATATGTATATTATATAATATGTATTATGTATTTATGTATATAGTATAAGTGACTAAAATAAAATATAGAAAAGTGTAATACAGTATGAATAATATGATATTTATGAATACCTAATTTAAATTTTTTCAAACCCAACCCCCCCCCCCCCCCCCGAAATTTTTTCCTGCGTTCGCCCCTGACATATAATAATAATAATAACATATAATATCATAAACCTATTTTGATAATTTAAAAAAATAGTTTATATTACATAATACCTACACTTCACTTTTCTTTCATAAAAAATATGCTATTTATATAATGTATAAGTTAAAAATGAATAATCTAGAGTTGTTATAGTGGTTTATTCATATTTTGGTGGAAAAACGCAATGTGGTTATGGTACTAAAATGTTTTTTGGATTATGCAATAAAGAAAAAATGTCTGATCACCATAAGTATTTATACATGTACGCTGCTCTTTAAAAAAAAAAAAAAAATTATTAAACACCTTGCAGCTTTTGTTATAGTATACAGTACTTTATATTATACTCTATACTTTTGTTATATATATACAGTGGAGTGCAGAAATTTGGGGGCCGAATTTTGATGCTGCTGAGTCTAATTTTCAAAGATGTGGAGGTAGTTGCGCCAAAGTCTATGCTAAGGTCCAGCGTTGATGGTGGTAGGGTTAGGTAAAATTGTATAGTTTGCCTCAGGTCTGAAAAATGTTCCGCATGCCACTGCCTAGGTTAATAATATAATAATTATTAGTAGGTATAGCAAATATTGTACCTCGGGAGGATGAAATACCAAAGGCTGTTTCATCGCCTGCTGTTGATATATTTTATTTTGTTTGGTTGAACCTGAATTACACCCAGGCACAAAACACTTTAGAGGCATACTAGTAGAAGTATAAGTAAAAAATTCACAAAAACAATAAATATTTCAAACCACTTTAGTACAAAAAAGTATGTAGTGTATTATGATGTATGGGTTATTATTACTATTATTATTATTATTATTATGGGTACCTATTATGTGAATAACAATTAAGTAGTCTGCAACAGAGTAGGTACAATAAGGAAAAATCTGAAATACTCTTGAAAATAGTGAATTGTAAAATGTGTAATGTGAATACTGTTATTATCTACGTAGTTTAAAACCAACGATAAGAGGACGGTACACTCATAGAACAAGCTACACCGAAACTCGAAAGCGAAACGTTTTATACAACGTCTGATCGAGTGGGCAACATCGTTATCGTGATCGTTACTTATCGTTATCGTGATTCGTGGACGCGAAACGATTAGTGATAACTGATAACTGAAGTTCGAACCATTGTCCAATGTCCATTACTCCCATGACAAAATAAGTAATCTCTAATGCTTTGAAATATATTTTAATAGGTATTTACTTTAACTTAATTTACCTAATGATTACTCTATGAACCATTCAATTTGATCGCTGCAATCCGCAAGATACCAAAGTCCTGGCCACTAAGTACAAAACAACGCTGGATTCGTACTAACTTCTGGTGCGTCGAAATTCTTCGACTTCGATTAACCGTCGCGTTCACCGGACGCAGTGCGTGGACATGCGACTGTCGTAACCTTTTACGATTCCACCGTATACAGTAAAAATGGGAAAGAAGAGCGTCTGCGTGGTGGTCTTGGGCGACATAGGACGGAGCCCAAGAATGCAGTATCATGCGCAGTCTTTGATTCGCCAAGGTTTTGATGTCGACATCGTAGGGTACACGGACAGCCCCGTGCTGGACGACCTGAAAGAGAATGCCACCATTATTGGTGTCCCGAAACCGTTTCCGTTCGACGAATGTGAGTATCTCGTCTAAAATTTAATCCATGTTGTTTGGTGCTCACCCCATACTGGTATAAATATTCCGATTTTCAATAGTCGATTAGTTGCTTGAAAAATGTATTAAATTTGACCACGTCTATCGTTGTTTACCACCTCACCTCTCACATGATCATAGACTGTTGTAACTTATTTCGGTGTGAGTCGCATTTGATTGGCGACATAACTATACGTTCTGTTTTTATTTCACAGATGTTCCAAGGATGATAGCATTCCTGTTTAAAGTTGTATGGCAAACACTGACATTGTTTTGGGCCATATTGGTGAAACGCAAATCCGATATCGTTCTAGTTCAAAATCCACCTGCGATTCCTACACTTGCTGTTTGTTGGTTTTACTGTCTGCTCGTCAATGCAAAATTTATAATCGACTGGCATAATTATGCATACTCAATACTTGCCCTGACTTTGGGGTCCAATGCACCTCTGGTAAAACTCTCCTTATTTTATGAACATGCTTTTGGCAGACTGGCTGATTTTAATCTATGTGTTACCAAAGCAATGAAAGATGACCTGCATAAAAAATGGAATATCGAGTAAGGTTTTTTATCTGTCATTTTGAAATTGTCAACAAAATATCTATGTTGTGTACCTATTTTAGAGCTACGACCCTGTATGATCGCCCGGGACCACAGTTTAAAACAATCACATTATCTGAAAAACATAATTTACTAGAAAAAATGAATTTAAATGATTTCACTAAGCTATCAGAATCTGGAGAGGTACAATTAAAACCCGACCGGCCTAGTCTACTTGTGTCCAGTACTAGCTGGACTCCAGATGAAGATTTTTCGATTCTATTGAAAGCTCTACAAAGTATACACACAATTACCTACATATATTACTGATTTATTATAATCAATTGAATGGATCACTATATTTAAATGTATTTCTTATTCTTAACTTTATCTTGTATTATGGAAGTGATTCTGGGTAATTGTTGAAGAATATTAAATCTTGTTATCTGTATGTTTAAATCTCTGTTTATTTTAAGAGATAACTTGGTCACCGCAATATAATATACATTTATTGTTTCAGAATACGATGAAAGTGACAATATTTACCCGAAACTCATTTGTGTTATCACCGGGCGAGGCCCATTAAAGTATCACTATCAACATAAGATTTTAAAATTGAAGTGGAAAAAAGTTTCAATCATTACACCTTGGCTTGAAAATAATGACTATCCACTTCTTTTAGGTAAAATTACAGGATTATTTAAATAAGGTAAATTATTTTTTGTATAATACATTTATTGAATAATTTCAGCGTGTGCTGATCTCGGTGTGTGCTTACATGCCTCCTCGAGCGGTTTAGACTTGCCCATGAAAGTGATTGATATGTACGGTGTTGGCTTACCTGTCTGTGCATATGATTTCAAATGGTAATAATTATTTAATAGATACAGAATTCTAGTTTTGCTATAATTAATTTAATACATTTTTTAAAAAAGATTTTAAGGAACATTAATTTGTTTCAGCTTAAATGAATTGGTTCGACACAATGAAAATGGTCTTGTATTCTCAAATGAAAATCAGCTTGCATTGCACATTATGACATGGTTTAAAAACTTCCCTTCAGAGATCTGCGAGAAACAAAGTAGGTTTTGTAAAGAAATTGATAATTTCCGGGCAGTAGATTGGCATACAAACTGGATGAATAATGCGTATCCAATTTTTTCAAACGACAATAATTAGCTCCTTTTATTTTGGCTATTTATGTTTAAAATCTTAAATGAATTGTAATTCCTTTATATAATATAATAATATTAATATTTAAATAATTTAAATTATGCATTCATATTTCATACAATGAATTTGTTACAAAAATGTTATTCCTACCAAGGCATAATTTCTGTAATTTTAATTTCCAAAATTTGTCTGTGATTTTAGAATAAAAAATAAAAACATGAAATATAACACATAAATAAATGTATTATTTTGTACTCTAAATATTTTTTTAATTACAAGTAAGTTTAAAATTAAATTAAAATATCCTGTTCATGATATTATTTAATTGTTTTAGCACATTCTAATGTTATTACATACATATTTAAATAATATTTAATTATTAAGGTAATATGTTTACTTCGTAATATCAGCTAGAATTTGAATACCAAAAAAAATTTAATATCTAATAGGGTATATCAAATTGGTGTACGATAAGTGATATAATATTTATTTGATATGTGTTTTGTTAATTATTAATTACATTATGTATTCAAAATGTTGTATTCTTTAAGTTATATAAACGGTTAATTTTAATTATTTTTAGTTGTCATGTATTGTATTCTTTAATTATAAGTAAAATGTAATTGCCCCTTTGGGCATTGGGCGTTGTGCAGCAGTTGTGCTTGTTATATAAATGAATAAATATATATACAAATAGTATATATATTCAAATCAAACTTGTTTTGTGATACATGCATCTATAAGTTTAATATACAATTTTTAAATGTATGTGTAATTATACTTTTATGGTATTTTTGGCTTTTACATATTATTTAACTTTTTACACACTTCTCTTAAGTTTGCTTTCATGTCTGTTTGTCTGTCTGTAATCAAATCTTGCGCACTCGATTTGAGGCACTTTTTGACAATGAAAAATTCTGAAAATTGGTATAGACCTTGTTAATGATATATTAGTTTATATACCTAATGTCTATTAACGTGATCATATTTTATAAATTAACCAATAAAAATCCAAACTTAGTAATTTAGAAAACACGAAAGATATACATTTAAGAGGATGTCATTGCAATATTTGTATTTCACAAGCCTACACGCAACAAATAAGCGCATTTATGTAAAATTGTATTTTTCTTTTATAGTTGTTAAGTTATCAATTATCAGAGAATAAAATCACCCATTTAAAAATTATGGTGGATAATATTATTCTGGATATTATTACTTATCGGTTTTATATTTAATTATTATTTGAGTTATCATCGTTGTAAAATCAATATATTCATCGCTCATTCAGACTCTAAAATTATTTTGTAAATTATCCAGAGAGGAAACAAACAGTGCGTTGACATTCTATGTCATTTGTTAACATAAATTATTGAATACATAAAACCATTTTGGCAGGGTCTAAAAGTGTGTGTAGTACGAAATGCTAAGTGTGGAATAGGAAATCAAAACGTGTGTAATGGTCTATAGTAACTTTTTTCACAGTTTTTTTCTTCGTTAATTTTAAAATTATTTGATGTTACATTGGGAAATAGATAGATAGAAATTTAAAATATTTTAAAAGCCATTTTTACAAGTTTTACTTACAATATTAGTTTTACAATATTTAAAATTAAAATATTTCGAATGATCGATACGTTAAATAATACAAATAGTTATCAAACAATAGTTAATGAATGTAGATACCTATTCTTTTAAAAGAACCATTAACATAGGTATGTTACTTCAAACCGTGATATAAAACAAAATAATATAATTATTAATGTTTGAAAATTATTTAAGTACCTATTATATATTAATTTTTTTAATGATAAGTATTTCTAAACCTAGTGTATATTTGTAATTAAATATTAATAATTTGGTGATTACAATAATTAGCTTTAAAATGTTTGATCAAACAATTTCATATGATTGTGAGGAATATTGTAGCCTGAGGATAATTTTTCCTAAGTTCAGGTATTTTTATTCACCAATTCACTGTTTGTATATTTTAGTTCAGTGCACGGACGTACATACGTATGTACGCCCGTGGTTTAGTGCATTTACTGTAAAATCATTTTGTATAATTATTTATAATCTTATCAATATACCGACATAAACCGTTTTATTGTGATGCAAAGTTCCCCATGGTAACTCCAATAGTTTAATATAAAGTGTGTAGTACGAAAAAAAATATATTTTAAATTCTGCATTTTGGATACAATTTATTTAGTATATTGATTAAAATTGTAGTTTGCTAACATTTTTACATCAAGTTGTAAAGTTATTACAATTTTCTAAAAAAATGTATTAACTTTTAGGTACCTATGCAAATTAATTTAAAGAATAGAGCCTTGATTGTTATTATCCCAAACGATGTGTTTCAAAAAAAAAACCACAAATACATAGTACTTACTTTTTATCCGTTTCTGAATTAAAAATTTGTATACACACAAATTTATTTGATGAATCACGCATTTGGCCATCTATTATTCCAATTCTTAATAATAATTTACGCAATAACTTTATATTGATAATTTTAAAAAGGAAGAAACAATTTTTTTACTCTACAAAAATGTATGTGATTATATTACTGCTATTAAAAATTAAATTGGGACAACTCTACAATCGTTTTTGAAATCTAATTTTGTAACAATGGATATTATTCGCAAACCCCAATTACTAACAGTTGCAATGAGTTTTGTAAAGAAACGTTTGTATAATATAAATTATTATATGCATGCCAAGTATTTAAAAAAAAAAACCTTTTGAATTAATAATTAAATAAAAAAAATATATCAATTACTTATTACAAAGAAGAGATAATATGATAAAATTATAAAAATAAAATACATTTTTTGTTATTAAATTTAATATTATTAATTCTTATTAACATCATATTATGGTTTAATTAGTAATTTCACTTACTGAGATATTATACAAGCATGCAACTACTATTTATTTTTCAGTGCAATATTTTACTATTGTGTTATTATCATATTGTAACAGTAATTACCTAAATTTTAGGTTCTTCCCCGTGTTGTGGTAGAACGGAAAATTAATAAATTAATATTTTTTACAATTAGTGTTTGAAACAGATATAATATTATTTTGTGCTTTATGTAAATAGGTGCTAAATACCTATAAATATACTGATAAATGTACCTAAATAATTTGTTATTATTGTATTTAAAAGTTGTATGACTGATCCATAATACACATCGGTCGTAATGGTAATGTGGTACCTATATGCCAAACCAAAAAAAAATTGAAATTCTCTGACCTAAATAAATTTATACATGGAAATGAAAATGTAATAATATGTATATTATCTAGGTTATATACAATTTTATATAGTGGATTACAATATACTTCATTTAAATATTTCCCTGTTTACTGTTATTTTATTTATTTTAATTAAAACAAAACAAATAAATTAGCATAAATAATAGGTTCTCGTATAATACGCATCTACAAATGAAAATTGTCCCACAAATTTAAACCATTATAACATTACCTAACCTACACTTTTCATATTTACCATTAACATAAAAAAAATTTTTTTGCGTACCTATTGAATAAAATGAATATCATAAATATAATACGCCACTAAATTATATTTAAGCAGGGTCCATTAGAAGCTCAGTATTGATTCACGTTTAGGTAGTGGTTGTTTATGCAATCCTACTGACCATAAATTAAATTAAATGTAGCAATAATGTCGAATAATGCCTAATCGGAATTGCTGAAGCTATGTATGAAATTTGGTCTGTAGTTTCGTCTTAATGTGTAGAAACCAGGGCCGTATTTATAGGAGTGTTTTGGGGGGGGGGGGGCAATAGCCCTCCCTGGATTATGTTAGGGGGCGACAATAATTTTACAACGACTGTAAAAAAGTAAAACGATGTTTTAGAATATGCAATGGAAAATTATTATAAATATATAAATTAATTGTGCAATACCTATTGGTTATCTGCAACTTCAAAATAATTTTTTGGCGAAGTAAAATATAGTTTTTTTTTATATGATCTCTTTTTGTCTATAAATACTAAATTGGATACCTACCACAAATCCTTATAATTATTGATTACCTTGTGGCTTGTACCATCTATAACCTTATACGCGAATATGCAGTAGAAATACTATCTTTATTATTTTATAACATAATAGGTACCTAAATGTACTAAATAAACTAAATAAACAAAATAAACTCTACAAAAAAAAATTGTTCCATTGATTTATTATGAGAACAATTTGTATTACATATTGTAAATTGTAACATCGATTGATAGACGTGCTGCATATTTAATTTTTTTGTTTGTAAAAAGTAACTCGAATATAAGGTAGGTATCAGCTGATTTTACTACAGTTGTGGCTAATAAATAGTCCAAATCTCTGGGAAGGTATTAAAATTATTTAGTGTTTTAATGTATAATACGATCAATGGGCTCCAGCATATCATGTTTTAAGGAGTAATGTTTAGGCAATTCACATAGCATGAACATTTGGTCTATATTATAATTTATATAACACATATTTAGACGTACCTACCGACACGAACAATGTTAAACGAATAGGAGGTAGGTACTTTTAAATATTTATAATATGTAATTGTAATTATTAGGGATCAAAATCTCCGAAAAAAAATTTTTTTTCTAAAGAACTAAACAAGTCATGTATAGTGGAAACAATCTAATAAATAATGATGGTTGACAATCATATTACATGCATATTATAATATATTATACCCAGTGATCGGAATGGAAAACCGGAACGCTATACATTAATATTAAATACACGTAAAAAATATATCTTTAATATAAGTATATAGATAATAGATGTATATTATATTCATATTAAAATTACAATTTTCGTCAATAAATATATACCATACCTAACTTAAAGTCTGTAGTGGATAAATCTAGAGAATTCTATACTTGATTTATAAATAATTATAATTTGTAATATTAACTACTAAAGTACTAACTATTAAGTATTTACTATGTAGTTATTTCTTATTAGTTATTAATATTATTTAATTTTACCAATTCACTAAGTTTAAAAATATAAAAACTATCAAATAGTTACTGTAATATAATTTATAAACCTATCAGCCAGTTACTATAATACCTTATTAGTTATTACAAATATAAATTGACAATTATTAGTATACAATTGGTATATTTTTAATAGTTTAATTTTAAATTTTAATTTAATACATTGACAACCGTATTGGCAAATGTGAAATGACAATAACAGGTTTCCTTATCAATTTTTAAAATGGTTTTTTTTTTTACATAGATTATATTAATTTTTAAGCATAAATACAATTTTTAATTTTCCACAAATTCGGTTTTTTTCCGAAATTTTGATAGCTAGTAATTATTAACATTTATTAACATAATATTATTATCATTATTATAACTATCATAGCTAAACGAACATTTAAATTATATATATTATTGTATACACTACAATAATAAATTATATCATGTAAATGTGTATTTGCAAAAGAATAAAATGTAAATTAAATTGTACTGTTTTATGGGTAATTAATTATATTATTAAATGTATACCAAAAAAACATTATTGTGGTTACGTATATAAATGATAGTAAAAAATTATGTTCTGATCCTATAAAAATGTATACCTACCCAATATATAATAAATGCATAATAATTAATCGTATGAATGATGAAAATCATCGACAAAATGGCAATGTTTCAACGAACGCTCAACAGCGACGAGCCTGTCAGGGTCGTCACGCCGACTCCGGCTCGCCTCTGGGGGACACCATCGAATGGGTCTTGAACGTGAACACTTGCACATCGTCCAAGCCACAAGCGGCCGGGTCTATGTCGTGACAGCCCTTCATGTGCTCCGTCAGGTTGGACTTGGTGCGGAAACATTTGCTGCACTCGGAACAATCGAACGGCTTTTCGCGGGTATGCACGCGCTCGTGGTTCAACATGGACGAGTACGTGCGGAACGGTTTCGAACAGTACGTGCACTGGAATCGCTGGTTGCCGCCGACCGCGCCGGCGTCGGTCCTGATCTTCGCGTTGCTCTTCATCAGCCACAGGCTGTTGTCGTGCACGCACTTGTGCTCGAGCAGCTTGCCCTTGGTCCGGAACACCTTGTCGCACAGCTCGCACGCGAACGAGTTTTCTCTGGTGTGAACCCGCTTGTGGTTCTCCAGCGTGGTCACCGACCGGAACTGCTTGCCGCAGTACGGGCACTGCAGGTCAACGCCGTCCGAACAGTCGCCTATGTGCGCGGACAGTTGCGATTTCGACTTGAACTTTTTGTCGCACTGTTCACACGTGAACGTCGACGTCGTCGCGACCGTCTGCAGCTGCTCTTCCAGCTGTTCCCGTTGCTCTTCGTGGGCGCGTTCGTGTGCGGACAACTCCTCCAGCGACGCGGACACCTTGGAACACTGACCGCACGTCAGTATGTCTTCGGATGTGACAGTCACTCGGGTTATGGACGGGATGTCCCTGCTCGAAGTTTTCAGCCAACGCAGTTCCGGATTGTGGACTCTACGTGAAATAAATGATAATAATATAATATGATATGCGAAAAATAAAAATTGTTTTTAACTAAGCATGATGCTTACCTATACCTAACTATAGACTATAGGTGCTATATACTAAAGGTATAAACTCAGTCTTTGCATACTATATTTAGTTTTAAATTGTGTTTAGGTATTACAAAATATAATAGGTACATAATATATCATGTTTATTTCTTTAAATATGTTTTGCAAGTTATGAGTATTTTAATGCATAGGTAACTTGTTTTAAAACTGAAATATCCAAAAACGCTTACGTATGGCCCTAAATAATATTAATAGTCAAATACTCTAAAGTTAAAAAGAACATTTTAAAGTGAATTATTATCAACGTAAACGGTAAAACGTAAGGTTTACAATGTTGTGCGTTAGTCAGACAAAGACTACCCTGCGAGAACGACGTCCTCTTAATAACTCGTACAATGTAATTTTGGCATTAAATGTCAACTATGTTACGACTCTAAAAAAACTAATGGTCCAAAAACTATATTTTTTTAACGAGATAAACTGGGCGGGTTATAAGAGGTTATGGATGGAAAATTTTAACCACGTATTAGGACGAACAGTTAATATTATATAGATTTATGAAAATGTAACAATTTAATTAAAATTATAAGAGGACGCTACACCTATGCATTCGTTGTCTCCGTCTTACACACGAACAACATGACACATTTTCGTTCACTAGTTTCAATAGTTTGTTGTTAGTTTTGATATCTGAGTAAATTGACCTATTATCAAACTCTAAAGGTAAGAACATTATTTGTGCTCGAGTGTCGGGCTTTTATTCGATATTTTAATTTCCAAGCAAGATATGAGCATTTTTAATTTGTGATATTTCGCTTAATCATATCTTGCTTGAAAATTTAAACATCGGAAAAATCGCCGGCGCTTAAGCATTGATACCTAGTTAGAGTTCTTACCTCAAAGTTTGATAATAGGTCAATTCACTCTAATATTAAAATAACAGCAGACTATTGAAACAAATTAACGACAATTTGCCATGTCGTAGGTACCTACATTTGTAAGACGGGAGACAATTAACACATGCAAGGTAGCGCGTCTTCTTAATGTCATCAAAAACAGTTGAGTTACAGTAAAATTATATTTTATAAATAGGCCTGCCTCCTGAGCCATCTCCCATAGAAGACGCTCAAGACCGAACTCAGAATTTTTTTAATGGGTGGGTGGGGGGGGGGAATAAATGTCTTTATTGGTTCAGCATTTTATAGTATAAGTGGTATTTAAGTTGGCCGAAATTCAAATTAATGTTAAATTTTTTAGTTTACCTACTTCGAAAAAATGTTGATAGGTTGGAGGTTGGCCTTAGTCAGAACTAAAAAAAAATGTTATTCAAGTTTTAAAAACTCAAATCAATCAATTCTTTAACAATAAGTAATTTTTTCGTATTTGTGATACTGAAAAAATAAAAACAGAGTTGCACAGTAAATGTTCTCCTCTTCATAGTATAAAAATTTGGTTGATAAGTTTGGACTACAGTCTGAGTGGAACTTATCTAGAGAAAACAGATTTTGCTATTTTACATTTTTAATTCTCTATTATATAACCACATAACTTGTAGTCATTAGTCATTACTCACAAGTCACATTTCCATATTAACAAGAAAAGAATACAGTAAAACTTCCGTTAACGGTCAATTTTTTTGGTCTCGTCGAGTGTTATCCTAGTGTTATTCTACCTCTGTAGGACGGGCATCTCTAAATCGCGGTCATTCTTTACAGTCCCTTCGGTGACCGTTATATGGAAGTTCTACTGTATATATTATTATTTATAACTGGTATATTATTTTTGGATGTTATGTTATAAGTTATAAGTTATAAGTTTATAACAATTAATTTAGTATACACATTATCATATCTAACACTATTAGTACCTATTTAAAATATTTACACCTGATATCTATTGCATACCATAATAATGTAAGAACATCTAAAAAAAAATTTTCAGAGCAGTCAACAGCTTACCCTAACCACCCCATGAGCAAGTTTATGACCGTAAATAATATAAAATAATAGTACAACTTACCGGTAGTGTTCATTCAAATTGGATTTAGTCTTGAAGAATTTTTCACATACACTACAACCATAAGGACGCTCTCCTGTGTGGGAACGCATGTGGTTTGCTAGTGAATATTCAGACAACAATTCTTTACCACAAATTCCACATTGATGTTCACTAGAGTTGGTTTCTAATATATTTTCATCTTTAACAGATATTTGCATTACCTCTTCTGTTTGAACAATACAATGTGATAACTCAATTTCATTTTCAACTAATTGCTTATCATTAACAGGTTCTGGATCATCAATTAATTGTTCTTCATACAGATTTGGATCCAATAATAAATGTTTGTTATTTATTCCTTCCGAATCAATTATAATTGAATCCTAAAAAGTATATACAATTTATTTAATTAATATTTAGACATATAGTTATATTTAAGTAATTAAAAACATTATTTTGATAATATAAACATTTTATTTCTTAAAGTAGCTTATACAGATAAACTCTATATCAGATTTTATTGATAAATTACAGAATAAATAATTTATACAAAATGTAATAACCAACATCAATATTAAGTAATTTTAACACTATATATATGTATATTCAGAATTCCGTTCATATACAAATACAAAATAGAGATGAAAAGTAATATTATCAAATAATAAGTAATAAATTATAAGCAAAATTATAACAATATATAAATCCAGAATCATAATAAAATACTAATACAGTGAGTTCTGCTTGTGTGATCACTGGTTTATAGATCCAACCAGTATATTAGAATCAAAAAAAGGAAACTCTAAACTAAATTGTATGTTACTAACGTTAAATTTAACTTTTATTAGAATCACCATGTACCAGATAATAGAATTACTCTTATGAAAATTCTTCTTCAAGTGGCATAGACAGGAATTTTCATTGGGGGAGGATACATATTTGTAATTTTTAAGATAAATCACAAGGTAGTGCCCCCTGCACTAATATTATATATAAAAAAGTGGGAAAGTGGGTACTGATCTACTGTACAGTAGGTGTCTAGATAAGTGCATTGGCATTTGTAGAAAAAAAAACTAGAAAAAATATTTCTATTAGGGATCAAAATGAGTCCAAATATTTAGAAAAAATAAAAAAATATGTTGTGAATTTACCCTCAACTTTTTTTTTAATTTCCAATAAAAACTTATGATAAACCTTGTAATAGATTTTTAAGTTTTTTTACCAAGCGAAAATAGGTATATTTATGGACCATAATTTTTAAAAAAAACTAATAAAAATAGGAATTTTCTCCTGCCTATAAATAGCTTAAAAAGTGTTAAAATATTTTGAAAATGTTATGATGTATAGACAACTTTCATTTAACTGCGCTATAGTAAACTAGTTGTGCGTAAAAATCTTTTCTCTGTTTTTCCATATTCAATTTTTGGGTCATCCATCCCATATCTACATATCATATTCTACACATGTCCATGTTCTTGTTATTTTTATGATATTTCAAACTGATTAATTTAGAGGATGAATTTCATTTTTGAACTTATCAGTGTGATAGAAATCAAATGTTGATATAGAAGAATCTATGTTTTAGTTAGAAATTTAAATGTACCGACCACTAATTCTATTTCAGAAGGGACAGTAATACATTTAGCATTAATTTAGTTGTACATATTATATTATATTTAATTTTATTTTAAATGTATTTGTTTTATTATTTTTTTTCTATTTTAATTTAATTTAAGTATACGTATAAATATAGAAACATTTTTAAAATAATTGTTTAATGAAATCAACCGGTTAATAGAATCAAAATGGCCTGAACCAATGTGATCACATTAAGCAAGACTGTAATACAAAACAGAGATGAAAAGTAATATTTGGTACATAACATAAAAATTATATTATAGAGAATTAAAGTAATTAATAAATTATAGTATTCAATTATTTTTTATTTTTATGTCTCGTGAATGGCTTGATGTCGACGTGCTTTTTGTTTAGATATGAATTTCTTTCCACAAAAATTACAGGCAAATGGTTTTTCTCCAGTATGGGCACGTTCATGAATTGTTTTATGAGCACTTTCAAAAAATCGTTTACCACAAAACGAACACAAAAAGTTTCTAACATTGTCATGATATTTCATATGTCTGTTATATTCAGCTCTAGTATAAAATGTCATTGTGCATTTTTCACATTGCACATCTTTAGCCCCATTATGAGTCATTTCATGTCTATTGCGACCATGTGGTGTAACAAAAGCTTTTCCACAGTATGAACATACATAATTAAATGTACCTTCATGTTTGTTTTCGTGACGAACAAGTGATAAGTATGATTTGAAACATTTTTCACAATGACGACATTTTATTTTTTCACCGGGTGCATGAGTCTTCATATGTATCCAAACTTGTTGAACAGTTGCAAATACTTCCTCACAAAAATGACACTGATGGGACAAGGAACCAATTTCTAATTGTTTTTCACAATTTCTTAAATGTTTTAACATGCCAGCCAGTGTTTTGAAAACTTTTTGACATTCTTTACATAAAAAACCGCCCTCAATTTCTGTATAAGAATTTTTTACTTCTAAATTGTCAATATAATTCAAATTTTTACACTTTTTGCATAGGTTAATTTTATCTTTTAAATTATCAAATTTACTATAGTTATATATAACTACATTACACATGGTGCATTTAATATGGTCAGAAGAATGTGTTTTAGTATGTAAAGTAAGTTGTTTAGTTGTTTCAAAGCATTCTCCACAATCTTCACACAAATAAAATTTATCATCATTATTTTCTATACATAATTGGGAAATTATGCTTTCATTCTTTTCCAATGGAGTACCGTCGTTCCAGATGTCCACTACTTCTACAATTTCAATATTATCCTGGAACATACATGCATACCAATATTCATAAAATAATAGTTACAGTCAAAACAAATTTATTTGAGAAACTGGAACGACGGTATGCAATTCTTATTTATAATTAAGTCTAATTTATTAATATTTCATAATTAGACATACAATTTAATACTATTTGAGATCTAAATAAAAGGTATACCTTTTCATATTCATTATCCAAGATGGCACCTTCATTTCGTAGCCATTCGTCCGTAGCTTTACATCGTACTCGAAATTCAACAAATGAATTCACTTGGTCGATACATATTTTGCATATAGAATTAGGTAAAGAATCCTCGACATTAAACTGGAATTAAAAATATTTTTAATAGAATTAAAAAAATACATTAAATTACACTGCTATAATAACTTACGTGAAGATTAGTAACTTCTTGAACATTTTCCAAAAGGGTTTCTTCAAAAAACAAATTTTGCAATTTTTGTTCATTGCGGAGACACAATCGACATAGATCATTCCAGTTTTCGATATAAATAACACTCGGATTTTCTTGGTCCATTGTATGAAAATTATTAGTAAAAATATTAATAAAACAATAATAATTATTGAATTAAAACTGTCAGGTATAACTTTAATAATTAAAAATTAATAAATATTATAATCAAATATTAGATAATATTAAAAACAAGATTACAGGTTAGTCTTAACACTCAACAAACTCAAAAATATAATAATTGAATTAATGACATCACAACTACAGCTTATGTGAAAATATTTATTATACAATAATACATATTTTCATTTATAGTATTATTATATGCAGTGTCATAAGCGACAAGTGACAACTGGCCAATATAACTCCCGAGTACTTCACTTCACATTTGACAAATTCCACACAACACATCAATAGACACTAGGCAGACACAGTCGCAGCACATAACAATTTGGAGATGTTCGAGTAGAGACAGTTGTAGTAGTGAGTACCAAACATGATAAGTGATAACGACGTTATCATAACGTCAACCATGATTTGCAGAAAAAAACAATTTGGTGCTGTGATTGGTTGATTCTTGCATTTAGTAACCGGCATACATATTAATCTAAGTTGGTAACCGGTATACTACCATATCACTAGATCACGATCATATACCATAAACCAATTTTAGAATTAAATATACCATAAGCCAGTTTTAGAATTAAGCCCGGGAACCTGTTGGGCTCGCTGAGAGTGGGTACAATTTTTGGAGTAAGAGTCGTTTGAATTTTAAAAGTCGCGACAATTTTAAGACAAACGTTTAGAATTCGTGATAAGGATAAGTGGTGTGGATTGGAGATAAGGCTTGACGTTTTGGCGGGAATGTTTAAAAGTTAGAGCGTCTAGCAATCCGTCACAAACATTGTAAATAGATAGACTGGATACGATCTCTTGTTGTTAAAAAGTGTAGAGTTGATAGGACGTGTATTTGATTGTCTAGCTATCAGTCATCAAATCACATAGGTAAGCAATCCGACTGTTTCGAATTGCAGACATAATGAGAAACGTTAAGGCCGGATTAAGAACCTGTTGGGCCCCGACAGGGACGGATTGGGCCATAGGGAAATCGGGAAATTCCCGATGGGCCGCGTACTAAATATTAAGTAGGTAGTAGGTAGACGTAAATATAAGCTATTAATTAATAAATATTACCATTGATTATAGATTATTCATTCAATGATATTACGTAATAACAGTCTATAATATTATTATAACGTAAAACGTAATACATTGTAATAATACAAGTACACAACGTATACAACAGAAACTGAATAATAATATTAATTATCAATAAGTAATAACAATAACTGTAATCAAAAAATCAACTTCCATGGACAGTAAAATCTATAAACAATTGGTTATTCGGGTTGTCGATCAGATGGGCCGGTCGCCGGTGGGTTGCGGGTAATGACGAATTTTGACGATACAAGTCGGATGCGGATCGTAAATATGAATACCTATTAAAAATATTTTTATTTGAAATTTATATTATTTATATTTAAATATCAATCGTCATTCAAAACCTCGATATCAGCACTCGGCAGTCAGCAGTTCAGCACAATTTAGTTAATTTTACAATTCAATTACTACTTAGTAATTTAATTTAATTGAATTTACTTAACTAGGAATAACTCATAAAATATTTTATATTACAATAGTAATAGTTGCGAATTATAAAATAAAATTTAAATGGATGGATCATGCTGTACTAAAAAAAACGAAAAGGAGGAGCTGAAAAAATTTGAGACAAAAATAAAAAAATACTACTTTTAAAAGCATTAAATCATTTTTCAAGTCTCAGAATAACGAAGTGAGTTTTAGCTGAACTTTATCTTTATAATAATAATATATTTATAATTAAATGTATTTAACTGTTACTGTACCAAGTACAATAATCTACAATTTATTTTATTGATAGAGAATGAGAGAAACAACATATTTTGCAAAATGCTTAATGCAATAGGTACCTATTTTAATTTTTTAATATGAAAATATACATTAAACTATTTTAGTGTGATATTCAACTGATACTTTTAAAAATTATAGATAATATTTATCTATACCTAAGTATAAATTATGATTTATCGATTTAAAAACAAGGCTGGTCAAATTAATGTTTTTTTTTTTTTTTTAACTCAGTTTTTAACCTAACTTAAACTTTTTAACTCATTAATACCCATCCTAGTATAATAATTATAGATTTATTTTTAGAGTAATGATAGCAATACCTGCTTGTATTTATTTCAAGCTAAATTTGAGTTTATTCACTCAAAATAAATAATTTAGTACAAGGATTTATCACACTCACACATTTACGCATACAGGGGTGGATTGGGAAAACATTTTGGTGCGGGAAAATATTGTAATCAGACCGGTAAAAAAAGCAAAGCTTTTGTTAACTTCTTGATGGACACATCTTTTTATATTAACTGATTTGTCTTTGATTTTTACACACAATGTCTTGAAATGTATTCATTTACTACATATACTAATTACTGGTTCATAAAATATAATATACATTGTTAATTAATAAAAAAATATAGTAAAACAATATCCCTAATGTAAACAATTTTCCATATTGTGCTATAATTATTCATTTTTAACTATTATTTTGTAAATATGTAATTTAAATTTAACTGTCAAAATCCTATAACAAAGCTTTACTGATATTTGTGATTTAAAAGTGAGGCAGAGTTATAATATACTGATATTTAAAATGAGTAAAAGTTTGATAAAAATAAATAGTATTTTATATAAATTACATTTTAAATACATAAGACAAAAAACTTTTTTAGTAATATTTTAAATTAAATACTATTTTTTTTTAAGTATATTAAAGTTTACCTAGGTACTACTCAAATACTTTTTAAAAGTATTTTTATACAACACTGACACTGTTAATGAGCATACAAATTCTATTAACACTCACTGTAATTGATTACAAGAAGTTGAAGAAACGGTTTCAGAATAATCATACAGAATCATACAGACTAATAAGCAGAAACATAGTAAGCTTTGTTCTTTTCACTTGGTTTTTGGGAAAAACGAAAGTGTATTATCATAAGTATTATTAATTCATTAAATAGTTTATACCTAGGTAATGAGGAGTACCTATTCAATACCTTCCACAGTCTTAGGATTGGTCTAAAAAATTTAATAGTTTCAATATAGGAACTTCATTTCATTTAAGACTTAAGTCTTACTTTACAAATTGGTAATATTTTTATAAGTATGCTTAAAATATGTTATTGATAGAGTATTATGGTAGTCATACATAATATAAGACTGATTCAAATTCTTGTTTGTTCCAACAATTTTAAATTTGGGGCTGAATGACTGATGATATTTTTATTATTTTTTTTTATTCACTATTCAAAATTAATTATTGATATCACACTTTGAACATCAATCACATTAACTAGGTAAATAATGTGATAATTACATAATATTATTATCACTGCAATATCCAATCACATAAAAAAACTATTTAATATTATTATTTGTTAACAAATTATTAAAAACAATATTTTTATTGATTAATATATTTTGTTATGTCTACTATTAGGTATATATTATACCTATTCTGGGGTTTATAGGTTACAGTATACGCGGTACAGTGCATACTATGATATAGTCTATACTCTATAATATACTAGCATCCAAAAATATAATAAGTACCTCCTACCTACCCAGAGATGTTGCGTCCAATGAAAAAGCGCACAAGATAAGTGTATTTTTATTTTCTAGTTCTTTATCAAAACGTGTGATTAAATACTTAAAAAAAAATTAAAAACAGCGTAGGAGGCAGTACATCGGGAAAACTCCCGAATTCCCGGTGGGCCAATCCACAACTACACGCATATGTGTTAATTTTAAATGCTATCAAATACGATTGAATAATATATTGGAATTGTATTTTCGTTATTTTTTTATATCGATACAGTAAAACTGATAATATAAAATATAAAATTACCAACATTTTATTATGTAACATTTATATGTAGCCATGTAGGTAATACTATTGTTATTCCATTATTATTATTTTTATTATTACATTTTATTGTTAAAGGTTGATTTTATAATAACACTGATTACAGTAGACTACCCTTTAAAATACTAGAAAAAAATTACTATCTTCAGTATGGTACACTTGCCAGTTGCCCCCAATCTCCCAACAAATAGTGGACCGGTAAAAAGTATTTTCCCGGGCTGGTCCGAAATTCCAATCCATCCCTCCAACGTTTTGCAGTAGGTATGGTCGTATGGACCACAATATTATCGTAAAAGTATTTCACGAAACACTACCGTAATTTTACTACCTCAATAAATGTAGGTAGGTACCTATATTTGTTGTTCTAAACAGAAAAAACACAGGTACCTAATTCAATGTAATAATCATCTTGAAGTCCAAACATAACAATACATAATATATTATAATAAAACAATTATTGACAATTTTTTACAATCAATCGATTTAGATATTACTCTGTAACAATTTCGTATGATTAAAACATTATCTTACAAATAAAACGCTTGAACGATATAATAAATACATTTCAATAAGAAAATTAGTATTTAAAAAAATTAATACAGAGTACGTTGCCATTAAAACATATTAAACGTCTTTGATATAAAATATAATTAAACGATTTTTGATCGTGATAATAACATAAAATATATAATATTATATTTAACACTAGTGAATAAAACCCATAAACATATTTCTTTGTCTTATACAGCTATGTATAAACCTTTAACATTACTCAAACTTAACTCGTTATTTATAGGTTTTTATAACTACTTTAAGCTAAAATCAGTGAAGTACCTATATTTACATGTTCTTATAATAATAATTTCAAGTCAAGTACTAAGTAGGTATATGAAACTTACCTATATGATAATATAATAATATTTAACCTACTATTGATAATTGATTTTATAGAGTAAGTTTTGGTTAATATTATCATCTAATAACTAAATTATTGATTATTTTGGTTATCTAACCAATTGCCATGTATATAACAATTAATAACTATAAGCACCATTGATCAGTTCATCACTATGAATCGGACTACTTTGTTTAATAATTGTATCTATTTTTGAGCTTTACCCATATACGTTTCTGAAACCCTTCTAGTATAAAAGTACCTAATAAATTACAGAAAAAACGAATATAAAAAGGCGCCGTCTCATACCTGTAAATTATTATTTATTAGTATTTTTTACGCCTTAATAAGTACATCATAATAATTTACAACTCTAATAATATAGGTATGGGCAAATATTTTTAATTTATTAATATGGGTGTACAGTGACGGCTATGGAATAAGGAAAACAAGCTACAGAGATCTGAAACAGTGTCAAATTGTAAAAACGATTTGTTGGTAATCGGTACTCTGTCCATAAGAAGTAAGTACCTAGTTGATAATACTAGTAACCTTTTAATGATATGTATTATTATAGTATATCGTTCTCAATATAAAATTTATATAAAATAAATTGTTTCATGTACCCATAGTAGTAAAACAGAAAACTGTATAATCGAAGCATTATTTCATTAAAATAAAAGTGCATTAAAGTAGTTGAAATGCGTTATTTTAATTTAAAATGATTTCCATAATAATTATTCATAAAAAATAAATGTTATAGGTTTATTATTTTGTTTATGAAAATCGCGTAGGTACCTATTGTTATTTTTAAAAAATGTACAGGCAACGGCAATGGTTGGAAATCCAAAACCTATTAAAACTTTTTTTTTTAATTTTGTAACAAAGAGTATCTAATTTTTACATTATGGTCGACAAGTGGTTGTGCACTAAAATCAAACGGTTTTTAATATAAAAATATAATATTATCATTATTGTCGTGATATGTATAGCCATCCAGTATATAGCCAGAGAGCAGCATTGGCCCCAGCGCGACCTAAGACGCCGACTGCATCATCGCGGCGCGTCCTTTGGTGGCCGGCTGCTTCAGGTGGTTGGCGGTTAACGAGTGCGGCGGCACTTCGTCCCGAACTCGGTGGAACACTTTGATGCCAAACTTGAGCGCCGCGCCGACCGGGAACTTGACGTTCAGCCACACGGAGAACCTCATGTTGTAGTTCAACAGCGGCCGGAACACGGCGGCCAGCCAAGCGCGGGTCAGCAGCACGGCGTGAGTGTACACCTGCACGTTGTACATCCACCGGCTGTACCGGGTGACCAGCGGCCGGCGCACCGGTACGCCGCACAGCTCGTGAGTGAACGCCATGAACGCTTCAGTGTCCAGCACGGGCGAGATGGGCTTCATGCCGTCCAGCAGCGCCTCCACCATGTGTTCAAACCTCGGCGGCGGGTTCAGCAGCCCTGGCGCGTACACGTCCCGCAGGATCAACGCGCACGTGCCGCGCACCTCCTCGAGCGAGCCACAACACAGGTTGTACCTGCATCCGTATAAATGTGTCATTAGGTATATAATATTACAATAGCCCATAGGTATATTTATTTATTTATGACCAATATAATTTACGAGACGAGCCAAAACGTTGTAAAGAACGATAGTAGTATAAGACTAAATTAACATTAAGGTTAAAACTAGAACTAATGAGTAGGTAATTACTACAACCTAACTCGCTGTTGAGATAAATTTATAATTATACAATATAATAACGGAATGCGAAAGACGAGTCGTGGTTTGTAGTGTGCGTGAGCCAAAATATAATCGAGGAGTTCGTCAGGAGGTTAGTCGGCGAGGAGTTGTGAATTAGGAACTTTGAAGACAATTTAAGGTAGGAGACTAGGGGAATCGGTTTTTTCTATATACGGATTTTTGAATGGAAAGATAAGTTGTAAGTAGAATATACGAGCTATACAATATTACAATATCATACATGAAAATATTACGTGTATTGAAATATTTAACTGTTTATACAACGACCACAGTCCACAAGGAATAAAATATTCAGAATTATTTTATCTTTGAAAATTTCACAAACTACATAATATATTACTAATTTACGTATTTACTGAAACAAAATTTGATATATTTACAACCTGTATTTACATGTTATACAATAAGCAAATTTGATGATACCTGATTGACGGGAATAGAGAAAGTCGCCCAATGAAAATAATACGGCGTATATTCAAAAATAAAAAAAGGTAAAAAATGCACAGTCGTGTTATGATTTTTGCTGCTGGGAAAAGGGTAAAAATGTCATAAAACATTTTTTAATTCGTTGTGAAGTTCACTTGAAAATGATTTTTTAAATTTTTAATATTAAGGGGATCGCAGCACATCGTATTTTCAGACGTTTTAGACCACTAAACGGTGGTAAATTAAACATACTTCAGAATGTCCGATTTTAATTTTTTATCCTTGTATGAACTCAAATATGACATTATGACAAAATATTATGGCTTTTTAGGAACTTGATGTTAAAGGACTTTACAATTAAGAGTTTTTTTTCAAAAAACCCATGAAATAATTGCATTATATTTGTATTTATTTTGAGCAAATCTGATTTAAAATCAAAAAAGTGATTCCAAAAGAGCGTAGTCTATCTGCTTCAGGGTTGTTATGTTTAAAACATTTGTTAGAAACGTTTTGTTAGTTGTTTAAAACGAATAAAACATATGTTTAAAACAGTGTAAAATCCAAGTGAATATTGTGTTTTTTTTTTAGTTTATAATTAATAAAGAATAATAAATATCTTTCAGAAAAAATTAAATAACTATATCTATTATCGTTTATCGTCGTTTTAGTAACACGTATAATTTCATAAATTCATAACACAGACATAAGTAAAGTACAAATATGTAAAGTACCTACTTTATTTATTAAGTAAGTAAAAACAGCTGAATATGTAACACTAACAATTAAACAACTGTTAACTACACTTTAAAATGTAGCATTAATAATTGAAAGAAAACAACTTGTCTTAACTAGAAAAAAATAAAAT
>NC_042493.1:60473873-60485874 GCF_005508785.2 Acyrthosiphon pisum
TCCGGCGTAAAATTATTTTCAAAACAAAAGTATGATATTTAATTATTAAAAACTGACTTGTGCCCCTTTTCACAAACACCGTCCAGTTAATATCTAAATACCTATATTTTGTATTAGGTATATTTTTTCGTATAAGTAAAATACATATTAAATTAAAATTAATTTGTTTTAAATATACTATTTTAAACACTGTTTTAAACTGTTTAAAACTCGAACAATTTATTTTACTTAACACATCGTTTTAAACAGAAAAAACTGTTTAAAACGAAAAATATAGTTTTTTTTGTTTTATTTCAAAAGTGAAAAAATACACCAACTCTGATCTGCTTATAAATTCAACCATTTTTTTCGAAAAAATTTCAGCAAGTATGTTTAGTTGACCACTGCTTTTAGTAGTTTTTATAGTTATACAAACAAGATATTGTATTTCATTTTTAACGATTTATTGACATGTGCGTGCGCGTGCGAGAGTTGCATCTGGCGCCGTGCCAGTTACCCGATGCAGCACTACTGCAGTGATTCTCGAACGAACTAATGTTAATTTACTATTCACAAATAGACATAGCCCAAATGTTCATGTCATATGATTGCCTAAATATTACTCCTTAAAACATGATACGGTGTAGACTCCTTAAAAATTTTAATACAATTGGAGTGAACAAATTAATATAAACATGTAAGAAAGTCGTATTCAAGTAAATTTCATGTACGATATCAAACATATTTTCAGATAAATAGGTTAGTTAATACCTATGATTGGCAAAATATTGATACTTTTATCAACAAATAAACTAAATAATTAATATTCGTGTAATGCGTTATTGACATGTGATTGCACGTGCGGGAAATCTCCGTTATTTATTTTACACACAGTCACACCACACACTAATGATCACTTAATACTCAAAAATATTTTTAAAAAATTTGCTTACACTCCTAAAAGACAGTCTGTATCGAATCCCCTTATAAATAATACTACACAATATACCTACAGTAGGTTGGTACATTAGTACCATTGTTCTTGAAATTCGAAAACTATATATAATTTAATATTCTTTTTTCAATTACATAAGTACCTACTTATTCTGCAAACGACATTAATTCTATATTGTTAATCATCTGAAAAATTAACAAAAACATGATTACAATTCTAATGTAGGTACCTATTCTGATATATTGTCTGGTTGGAGTATCATTATTTATTTCATTGTAAATCACATAAAATAATGCTATTTAAAAAAAAAAAATATTTTCCCTGACCGTAATATTATAATATAAGGAATGTAAGGACATTGATTTTTTTAAATTATTTAAAGCCTGCGTAATTCTATACAAATAAACTCAGTATAGGTACGATTGCACAACACTACAACACTTTAACCACGCCCAACAATATACAAAAAAAAGTTGTTTGTGTTAGGGGTAATGAGTTCGTCACCCTCTGAATGTACAAAAGTCATAATATTCAATACTAAATACTACAACCTACCAAACCGAAGTTGTATTTGGAATAATTTAAATTTATAAAATGCTATAAAAAATTGTATAAGTATGTAATATAGTATATACTTATACTATATTATAGATTCGTAATAAATATACTTAAATAGGTAACTACTACCTATGTTATACATAATATTTGATTCATATTGTTATTCATTAGTGCATTAGTCAGTGCGCATAATATGACGAATGCAAAATAATTAAAATATGTGATAAAAACTACAAAATGATTTCAATTGGATAATTAATAAATATTTTATCCAATAATTACATTTTCCTATATAATATGTATTTTAAAATATGCCTTAAAGCAAACATTTAAAAAATAGATAAAATAACGATTCTGTTTTTCTTGACACTCGTGTAGTATATATATAATATATTATAATGACTACGAATTCGATCTAATAATATTGTAGATAATATTACTCACTTGTCTTGAATTCCCAACATGTATCCAATAGTTCGCCAAAAATGTAGAATGGCCCTTTCATCTTCTTCGGTGCCTACAATAGCCAATTCTTTTTTTTTCAACAATAGTAAGCCCATGAATCCAAATTGAGTTAAAGCCATATCTTTTTGAGTTACTCGTAGTCCGAGTCCTGACTTATTCGATACTCGATTCGCAGCACAATGAAGTCCGTGTACAATGGCCACAGATATTTGAGATCTAAATATTATATAATTTAAAGTAAACTGATTTTCATATGTTATTGACTGGAGAATATTTATCGACTGTGATTGTATATACTATATAGGTAGGGATATGCTATAAATTCTTTATATTTTTATAAGATTTTTGATGTACGTTATTAGGTCCAAATATTAGATCAGTGTTTCTCAACCTGGGGGTCGCCAACTTATTATTTAGGGTCTCCAACCTATGATTTAAATCAATACAAAAAATTAAAAATCTCAAATAATAAAAAAAAAGTAATACACAGATTAAATAAATAAATATTAAAATAACACCTACATAATACAAGTGTATTATATTATCAAGAATAAGCTTAAATATAACTTAAAACGGAAAGCACACTTTTAGAAATGTTACTGTTTGACGTTTATTAAAGAAAAATCTATAATAAACTGCGAATATAGATTATCAACCATGATAAGGCCATCATACGCCGCAGCAGTGCAGCATTAAGAGAACAATTTTCCAAATATTTCGAAAAGACATTTTTATTTTAAAATACATTCGTAAAAATTATAATTTGCTAATAAACCTATTTTATAATATGATATATGTATATTCACTTACTTTGACTTAGCATTTGTCACGTCGTATCTATACCACCTCAGCATATGCCTGATGGTATCAAGATACCTCTTAAAAGCGGTATAAGGATCAGAAGATTTATTTGTGAACACTAATACATCTAATATTGTTGGAACTGTTAATACCAATATTAATCCAATCAAATTTGAAGCGAACATTGCATAGAAATTGGAATAAAAATACTTTTGTCCTCTGAAAATACAAAATATTTTCAAATTAATTTTCTTATACATAATATATCGTATCTATTATAATAATATATTTACATACATTCTATTGTTTTTTCAATTTTAATATCAGAAGTTCTATAGGAAATATTAATATATTTTATTTTTGCCTTTTTAATACAGGCCATTTAGGCCTCTTGCCTCAACTACCATTTCTTCTCAATAATAAATTAATTAATATACTTGAACATTTAATTTTATAATTTTAAATATGGGTATATACTTTTATACCCACTGGTCACTACCTACTACCTACTATGTACATAAATGTAAGTATAGATTATAGTAGATATTATGTGTTATGCGTTTATATATTTTATAGCATAATAATATAAGCCATTTGTATAATAAGTTAAGAAATTTGTTAATTACCTTTAAATCTATCTTAGTAGTCTTAACAAAATATTGTATTAGCAAGAAAAATAAATGATTTTGAGAATCAATTAATTTTATTCAGAAACCATAATTTATTATTGTAAGATAAAATTCAAATATAATTTACGATCATTTTAAATTTATTGAAACGTTACTTTGTATTTTTACACGTGTTTGCATATTTTAGACGACATAGATAATTTAAATGTAGATTATTGTTTTTATTGATTTTATTAGGGAAAATATTTTATATATTATGTTATGCATTTCATCATATTTTATTTCAACCAAAATCCAAATTGTATATTATTATAATTAAGTACATAAGTCATGAATTATGAAGTAGTGCTTACTATATACCTACCTATTTGTGCACAGTTTAAAATTTATATTAGGTCCAAATTTCGATTTTTTTTTTAAATATTCCAATAGGTAGGTATTTAATTTAATTTTTTTTTTTGTAATTGACTGAAAATAAATAAAAACTATTTTTTAATGTATTTCTGATTATTATATTTTTATTTTAATCACTGTTGAGTTTAATATTCTAATGGCTTTAATTTCACTTTTATAATATTTATGCTTGATTATTGAGTAAAAAAATTTGCGTACAAATTTCAAGGACTTTTAAGTCATTATTAAATCCACAAAAATGTTATATTTACAAATAATGACTTATTCATATGACGTTGATATATTTCATAGATATTTTTTAAAATTTTATGGTGTACCTATATAGGTACATCATAAAGTCAAAACGTAGTTATTAAAAATTAAAGTAATGTAATATTTAATATTTGTTATGACTTTTTTAAATACACACATCATTAAATCAGTTTAATGCAAAACGTTATTTTCGAAACATTTAATATTATTTTTTAGTTTCTGTAGGAAAAAATTATGAACTATAAAATGATGAACAAAATTATATGACGTTTTTTCTCAGTCTTAAACAAAACAATACAAATTAATGAATGTCAAGATATTCCGCTCCAGTATGTTACCTATTAAATTATTATTTTATCAAATATCCTATTTCAAACCACTTTTTATAGCCAGAGTCAAACATAAATTATAATCAAAAAAGCTCAAATATTGCCATTTTAACCAATTGAACAGAGCGATATTAAATCAAAATAATTTTAAAACACAGTTTCGGGTAAATACTATTAGCTGAATGAATTCACAATAGTAAATCCCCACTTGTTTAACGAAACAAAAATCTCTCCAAGACTCGACACGTTTTTTCGACCTCAAAACGGCGTTGGTTAAAGCTTACATTATTATTGTATACACTATACAGTATTATATTATATAGCCTATCTACATATTATATAGATTGGAAAAATGTGACAGAATATTTAACCGATACCGACTGCAAACTTTTATTGTTATGTTATGCAATTAGTAATAACAGACTAGTTATGAGTTATGCTTATGACTTATGAATATAACGAAACATAGGTATTACATTTGGCTATCGAAAGATTAAACACCTTTCTTTTCAGACGATTGAGCACGTTTAAAATATCACATGCATAGCTCACCACCGACTTCAAAAAACCAATACTATTCAGCACGATATTACGAGCGATGTTGCCATATTATATTTTATTTGATAACGAAAAGTCACACGTGACTTGTGGAACCATGTCAGTTAATGACAAATATTTTTACTAACTTTAACTGATACGATTAGGCAGTTACCTACTCAATTAGTTTGCTGTAACGTGGAAATGTGTGATATAGTTATATACAGATTATACAAGTGTACAATAACACCCTTACCACGGATAGTAACTTAAAAATATTAAAAATTATTTATATTAAAAAATAATTTAATTGGCTACATTGGAACAGAAAATAAAAAGCATGCTCAATCGTAATAGATGCTCAATATTTTGGTGTAAAAATGTTTGATAAAACTACAAGTTGACAATTTTTTAAGTCTTTCAAAATATTAAAATATCTATCTACATAGTACTTGTAGTGATTTTTACCGATGCTGTTGACTGTTAAAGTAAATTTTTGATGAATCATTTAACGGTACCTAAGTACTTAGGTAGAACTATTACAAGTTAAAATTTAAGTTAATATCTAAATGTAGGTTAACACGTTACATCCTAACAAACACGTTATTATTTTTTTAATTTTCTGTCCCTATTTGGAACAAATAAACTACGATGTATCATAACCCTAGGTATAATGTTTAATTTTTTATATTTGCTTGATTAAATAAGTACCTATATTTTATATTTTATTTAACAGATAAACATTTTAATTTTAATTGTTATAACGTTTATGAACTATTCATATAATAAAAATATAAATGCACGTTTATAATAATATGTCTTAGAATAGGTACTATTTTATTTTAAATTAAACCTTTTTAATATACCCAGAGTTCATTAAAAATTATACTTTCTTACAAACTATAGGTAATATATTTATTAGGTAAAATAAATTAAGTTGTTTAAAAATACATTATAATTTATGTTATTAGGAATAATAAATAAGCTGTAGATGCGGTAGCTACGTTTATTTGTCAGCGGGGTTCAATCGTTCAAATACTAAAAATTGTTAATTTTTAATAATAATTATACAAGTATAATCATAGACCTATTTTATTACTTAAGTAGTTAAAAGTTATAATAAATGTATTTAGTATTTTTTTCCTTATGGTATCGAGAACCGGAGGGTGGACTGCGTTAGAATTACATAAAACAATGAATGATTAAAAAATCGACAGGTATATTATAAAGTAACCTAACCTATACCTATCAATTATAATCATAGGTCAAAAGGCCGAATGCTGACATACAAAAATACGTAAAAATAAAATGACTTAACATAAATAATGATATTATATTTGATATTTATGAGTTATGATGGTCAGACGGTGTCACAGTATGCACCGACTCAGACAAAAACCACAAGCTTTCTTTACTACGGGAGATAAGACAAAATACCTGGCTCCGCTAAAACACGTCAGTCTATATGAGAAGAATTAGGTATACTGCTGACTTTTAATACTGAACAAATTATTAATTAACTATGAAAAATTCATTGAAACATCAAACCCTATAATTAAACCAAAATAAATAAGAAGACTAATTGTAAGTTAAGGATGTGAATATATCATCTATATATGTAGAAAAATTGTACGATCAATTTTTAAATATTTAGAAAATAGAAATAATCTAGGAAAATATTATATAGTATTGGATTTACAGTATTATTGATTTTTTTGATTTTTTTTTGAAGACACTATTATTAGTAAAAAAAAAATTGTTCTAACCATAAATTTTGATGGGGCTTTCTTGTACCTAGCAAATTGGATCTAGTTTATACCTTTATGGGTCAAAAGTAGACATTTCACAGTACCTACGTTAACAATAATCAGGGGAAAAAAATATGAAAATTATCATTTAAATATTATTATTTAAATAATTTTTGGTAAACTTGGTAACAGTATGAACTCCTTATTAGAAACCTTGTTTAAAATGTGCAGTCCTCAGCTAATACGTTTAAGATTTGCCAATTTACATATTTTGAAAATATTCTGATTTGTTTTGAGCTGTTTACGGACATTTACAGTTTCCAATTTTTTCTATTAATATCATTCAAATTTTATTTTTTGGTGTGACTGTGACATGATATATTGTTACAATATCAGTTAGTAAATATTGAAAATACATAGGCACAATTTTATTTTATAAACATTTAAAGTTCAAATTTTGACAGACTAACAAATTTAAAATTTAAAAATTATTTAGTGGTTAGAAATGTATAAAATGTTCAATTTTTATATGTAAGCATTGAAAATTAAAAAAAAAAATTCCTCAGAAGTAAGTTAGTCTGTAAATAATCTAAGAAATATAAAAACACAGGTTTCTTTTATAATTTTTTTATCTTCAAATTTGGACGAAATTATATATTAAATAACCAAGAATATCGATTTTACTTATTTTTTGTAATTTTATAATATTAGTTCAACTTCCAGCTACCTTATTAATAATAATTAATAATAATTAATAAGTAATAGCAATATAAATATAATATAAAATATCCAACAAACCGTTTCTGCTCAGAAAGTTGTTCGTATACAATATTATATTATTGAATTCAAATTAAATACCATCCATTACAGTGACCTACTAGTAACCAACTGTACAGCAGAGTGACACCCACTTCCCTGCATTTTTTGTTTAATCACACTAATAACAACTTACGAGGAACCTTGTGTTAAATTTTCTAGTTTTTAAATGAACAAATTATTTATCGATAATAATTTAAAAAATAACTAAAAATAAAATCTTTTATTTCTCATACCTATAAATTGTTCAGAAAAATCCAAAATATTTAAAAAAAATGTAATGTATGGATAAAAGTCATATAAACATTTGGTGAAACTTTAAAGTATCTACGGTAATTAGTTTTTGAGTTAGATACACTAAAAACAAAATCGATTTTGCCAAAAACTGGTTTTGTGTAAAATTTCCTATTTTTCCTTAAATTTTATTTTGTATTTCCCAGAATTTTGAAAACTATTAAAACCTCTTTACTTTTGAATCCTAGTGCACTAACTACATATACTTTTCTACCAGAAAAAATGGTGTAGGGAATGAAGCATTTTTACTGTTCCAAAAGGTGATGACAGACACAAAAAAAATAAAAATAAAAATCACACATTAATGTAGAATCAATAGATACATCTGCTTAGTATCTAAATTAAGAGAAGCACTATTGGATTTGTTTTATTTTTAAGTAAAATAATATCATATATACATACCATGAAAATATGTCTTTTATGAATGTTATTGTTATATTGTAATGTTATGATGGTGGTTAATTATTGCTTGCTTCGTTATATAATTTTATATCTTATGATTTTTATATTTTTTTTGTAATTTAATTATTAAATAAGAATTTATGATTTTGAAATCAATAATCATTAGTAATTTCCTATTATGTAAATTTAATATTGTAACCTGTCGATAATTTATAGTGTTTCATGTTTTTCGACGTTCCGCTCATATTAAACAACCGCGCCTATAATATATCATATAGGTAATTAATTATATATATATTATAAAAGTAATTGAGAATATTATATTTTAATTAAACTATTGTATCGCATTTATTGGTAATGAAATAAAATATTTTTGATAAAACTTTTGTTTCAAACTGGCTAACCGTATTATACATAAAAAAAATATTATTGCTCAATGCTTAGATTTTTACGATCATGTGAATAAATGTATTCAGTGATTTGAATAATAATATATTTATTTTCAAGTACCTACCAACAATTTGTATGCATTCCAATATTCCATTCTAATATCTAATTAATATTTTGCGCGCGCAATGAGAAACGTTAAAAAAATACATTATTGTAAAATTTAATTTGCGTGTACGGATATATTTATTATAATAGTGGTATGCACTATGCAAGTATGACACACACAATTAACCGGGTATTCTATTATACCTTAATTAACACATATTATTAATAGTTATTACTTATTTTAACTCACATAGTCACATTATATATTCGTTAGGTATTCGGGTAATGTAATTTCAAGATTTGTATTGTAACAATAAATTAGGAATACTGAAAACTACCTACATTATTGGAGAATTAATATATTTCATGTACTCATGTCATTTGTCATTATAACTGCATAACGATGTATTGCATTTTTTTTTTATGGGTGCAGTCTGCATAATAGGTATACAAACGAAACAAAAACCAACAAAATTATTCCAACGTTTATAGCTCGAGCTGTAACGATCGTCACAATAATATTAGATATATACGTATATAAAACATAGGTTAGGTATACCTATAAAAAATATTCACGACATTTATTGAACGACTTCAGTTAGCTCATTTGTCACTAAAATAGTTTTAAAGTTATCTCGTGTATTATCAATGTAAGGCAGGTATGTATTAGTCCACGGATATAATAACGACGTTATTGGAAGAATGGATTCTTAAAATTGTTTTTTTTTCTTTACATTGCCGCGTCATTTAAATACTTAGGTACCTAGTAAAAGTTCGCCACATCAATAACCCATATTTATTGCGTTAGCTGTAAAGTGTCAGCAGTGAGATGGTTTTACCTGGCGAACAATTCCGCGTCGAACCATTCCGGAACGTCTTTTGGCCGTGTGGTGTCGACCGGCACGTTGCTCCCATCTTCAATGATGGTCTTGAACTTCTCCTTCGCCACGGCATCGTCAGTTTTCGTCGAGGACGACACTGCGTCAATCGATAAAATAACACAATATTATTGTATGTATATAATAGCAAACGCGCATCGTCTGCGCCGCGGAGAAAAATTACGAAAATCAATAAACATAATAATACAAAGTTACATAATAAAATCAATTATAATTTTTAATCGTTTTCGTCGAGCCTTACTTGTAAAGTAGGTATTTCGGTGTATACGGCGATGACACGAAGGTACAAAAATACCGCGACCTGGTCGTCGTCGTTCGTTCGATTGCGGCTCGGCGATCACTACGGGTGGGTCGTAAAAAATTCTTAAATCAAAATATTGCAAGAAAATTCCTATCGAACCGGACGTCCGTCGACTTCGTGGGCTACGCGGCGCGAGGCGAGCGAACGACTGCGCAACGTTCACGTCGGTGCGCGCTCACCGTGTGTGTGCAGACTACACCATCCGACCAGGATGACTCGACGGTAGAAAGTGATGGCTAAACCGGTATTATCGTTAATGTGTAGTTACGATACGACGACCGCCACCGTCACGGCCACCTGTCATTGCTGCCGCGGACGATTGCTGTTGTCTAGTAGAGCTCACTATTATAGTAGTACCCCCTAACAGTGAGAATAATAATAATACAATGATAGTAATAATGATAATAATGAATAATGATAGTAAAGTACAAAAAATAAAAGTTAATAACAACATAATTGACGCCAGCTGTAGCGTGTGCGTGCGTGCGTGTCCCGAAAGGTTGTTTTTGCACCAACACTTCGTCACGATACATAAAAGCACGCAGGACACGTGCACTCGTCGATATTATAACAATTTACGAGCCGGACTACCGCCTTTGGTCAGGAAACGTTAGGTAGGTACCTATATATTCACGTACATTTCGTACGTTTTTCAAAGTCCGATACCTCAATATTATACTAAGGTATCCGTTGAATTGCCATATACCTAATATAAGTATCTACGTTCTTTATAATAATTTTATAGTATAATTCATACTAACATTATCTTACTATTGATATAGTATAGTAGATTACTAATTAATTTACGTTGACATTTCTATCAATGTTTAATAATATAATATGATACATTTGTGAGAAACAGTTGCTCCACAGTCCATACGTGGAAGAGTTTTTTAGACAGCGCGTCAACGAAAAGCTTTCTACACACATTTCGGATTTACAAGAATAAATGTAAATGAATACTGTAATATTAAAGCAACTTGTAACAACGCATACGACATACAAATTAATATTTTTGATAAAAACATCGTATACTAAAAGCATTACACGAAATAGAGAAACAGCTCATTTTTCATATTATTTTTAGTGTTCTATTACTGTGGTGCTAAAGGACGCACAACCTCTCCGCTATAGGCCCTAGTTTGTGCCTATGTCAATATGCACGATGCCTGTATACTAATATTTTGTTTGCCAATTACCAAACAGTTTTCATACGAAATAGTGAAATACACATTGGCCATTATATCGGGTTATTTATGATCGGGTAGCCAAAATAACTATCAGAATATGTATAAAATAAAAATATAAAATATAATGTCATGGATTTAGAAATGTACATGACATTCCAAGGTAGTTGAAACTGTAAACAGTTGTCAAAATAAAATAGTTTGAGCCAACTTTTTGATTATTTTTTAAATTAACTAACAGTTGGAATAATATATTGTGAATTTATTATATTTTATTGCTTATATATGTGCCAAGATGTAATAGAAAAAACTCATCGTTGTTACTTGTTAACATAATAATTGATTTTAATGTAGGTACCTACTTATACTCCTAGAATTGCTTAGAATCTACTGTTTAACTAATATTAACTGCAAATATTGTTTTCAAGTTACAATATATTATTATAAGTGCCTATACATATACATATCAATTATTAATTCAAACTGTATATTAGGTACCTATTCATAGTTTGTGTTACTAAATACTGATATTAGTGATTCCGAGCGATACACGACTATGCAGAAATGGTGAAAGCGAACAAAACAAACCGTAGGTGAAAGTAGTCAAAATCATTTATTTGACAACCATAATATGATATTCTTGCAGTTCAGAATAAAATAAAAAAAATATTACCCAACAAATAAATAATAATATATTATAAGCTCATTATAATACTTAATGTCAGTGGTAGTTACTTAAGACCTTAACAGTTTAAACTTGAATACAACTTTATATAACTGAATTAAACATTATTCTATATAATATCTATGTTTTCAAGATTCCGAGTGATGATGTGTGTGAGTGTGTGTGTGTGACACGGTATCTCAGATGTTAGTAACATAACCTTTTAGAGTTTCTATACCGGGTGATTCTTTTATCATTGAACACTCATTATTCAAA
>NC_042493.1:60486349-60498257 GCF_005508785.2 Acyrthosiphon pisum
TTTTTAAGAAAAACGTTGTTTTATAAGCGACTTGAAACTATGTAAAAAAATATTTTCAAAAAAAATTTAGACTTTTTGAAATAATGAGTGTTCAATGATAAAAGAATCACCCGGTATAGGATAATTTTCAAAAAATTTTACCACTTTTTGAGCTATTTATAAAAATGTTAAATGTTATACTATTTTTCGATTAACGTTAATAACATTTTCGTTTTTCGGTAAAAAAAGCTCGAAAATGCAATTCAATGTTCCTAATAAGTTGTTCTTACAGAAATTAAAAAATATTTAAAAAATAATAAACCATTACGTATATTATTGTTTAAATATATTTAGACTAATTTTAAGCTATTTATACGGCATAAATATTATACTACATTATAGTATTATACTACGTAGTACGTCAATATTGACTTACAAGTAAATAATAATTAATACCTAATATATTATGCGATTTTTCTGACATAAATTAGCTTATCATAAACCTAGTATAACTAATACAAAAATAAATTACTTATAAGCCGTAAATTGTATAAAAAAATTATGAAATACCTATATACAATATACATAAATAGAAATAAAGACTGACGCAACGTTTCCGTTCATAGTCGCTTTTCCTGTACCTACCTATACAATTATATATTAATCATTGAATTTAAATTTAACACATTCACTAGTAATTTATTACGGTGACCTAGGTAGGTACTCAATTACAATGAGGTACATTTGAAACAGACGAAACCTGCAGCAATATAATATTAAACTGATATTACACAAAAGATAAAGTTTTCCGGTGTTCAAACTCTTGTAAAAACCTTTTACTTGTAGGGAATCTGGACAATAAGATGCCGTCACTCGTCAGTGTATTATTTTTGTTTTCTCTCTCTGGCCCACGTGCAACATAGACAACATGAATTTACGTAGAATCATTTTTTATTTTGTTTTTGAGTAATCTAGAGTAAAATCGCTCATTACAAAAACCATAGAGAATAATTTTTTGGAGGGTATAACATATCGAGTTGCCTAAATATTGTCACAAAAACAATTTTAAAAAACAATTAAATTTACAAATTTAAAAAGTCGAATACAATGTCATATAATTATAAAATATAAAACCGATATGTCTACCCTCATATTTAATATTCTCTATATTTTTTGTAATAGATGATTTTACTCTAAGATAATAATTCAAAAATCATTAATAACGATGTTAGGTGAAAACGTTTTATCTATGTTGGGCTTGGGTCTGAGAGAGAAAACAAATATTGCGTTGACATCCTCTTAACCAAAATCGTTTTATTTTTCATGTTTTTGAGTACATAATCTTAAAGTAAAATTATTACATATTGCAAAAAGTATAGAAAATAATATGTTCGATGATTCTTTGACATAAACGTTATTCTTAATTTTATTTCAAATCAATTTAATGACCATTTAATTTTTCACAAATAATTTTCTTATTGTTAAAGTTAAATAATAATAAAAGATAAAGCCGATATGTCAAACCCTCAAGAATATTATTCTCTGTAGTGGTTTTTAATAAGTAGAATTTTACTATAAGATTACTCAAAAGTCAGGTTATTCAATAATCATATAAAAAATACGATTTTACGTCAATGAGTTTTTTCTATGTTCTGCAGTGTTAGCCTAAGAGAAGGAATGCGAGAGTGAGAGAGAGTAATCAAATATATCGCTGGCATCCTCTTAACCTATTATTATAACACATAAACACAGTAGGTATTTAGTATGTGCACATATATTGATACAAGGAATTCTAACAGTTTTAAGTGGTACCTATGCTAATTGTATTAGTAAACTTTTAACCATATGAATTTGTTTATTTGCAATGAGTTTAGTTAAAATTAAAATACTCTCTTCGTATTTTTCACACTCAAACCGAACTTATAAGCAAGGCAAAATTAAACGGTAGGTACTAAATAAATATATTATTGGTCTTGTGAAGAATATAATACTGTGAGTTTTTTGTATACACATTTAATGGAAACATGTATACAATGTGTGGTTTGGTTTTTTTTTCTAATAACTTTTTATCAAAAAGTAGTGATTAATTATTTATTGTGATCGAGTGATCTTTGAAATACATGAATTATTGAACTTACCAACTAGACCAGTGGTGTATTTACGGATGAAACGGACCACACGATTTATATTCAATGCAATAATATTTAATGCTTAAATACTATATTTTTACTTGATAATTAATTAATAATTAATTACAAAAAAATTATATACATATATTTACAAACATGAAAGTCGTATGAACTATAGATAATAAAGAAATGAAAAGTGTACATAGGTATGGACGGGTGGATCTAGAATCTGAAACGGATGGGGGGGGGGGGGGCTTAATTTTTTCAGAAAAAAAAACAATTATATAATTTAAGTTAGTAATAGATATTTAATTATATACAGGGTAATTCACCAGGCATTTTCGATCCCTTTTTATCAATGCAGTTGTTTAAAATCTGATTTTTGGAATTTTTGAATATATTTTACTTAAAGATCATATTTTAAAATGATTGGAATATTGTGTACTACTTAAGAAGTGTCCTATGGTGGTACAAATTTCTATTTTCTATTTATTTGTAAATTTGTTTATATTTAATAATTACTTTCAGTTAATAGTATATTGTGTGGTAAGGATGGGAAGTAAGGTATCTAAGTCGCGGTCAACGTGTGCGGCATTTCGCCCAAGACTGAAATTGCTTTCCCGCTCGAGCCACACATACTATTTTTTGTCACGCCTCAGCGTTCATCGATCCCAGCAAAGGTGGGAATCTACGCAACAATCAGACTATTCTACAAAAAACAATTTCATGAAAGAAAAATGTTTTTGTTACGCCTACACTGAAAGTTTAGTTTTCGATGACGGTTGAAACATTGGAAAGCGAACTTTTTCCGTCTATCGGGTGGTAAAATTGAAATCCCCAAAAGTTCTAGGCGCACATATCCTCTGCACAACCGACAACCAGATATTAAAATCTATACCACGGTCCTTACAAAACAGAAACTTTTGGTTATATCTTATATTTATATTATAACTTCCATGCATAACGCTTAAAATAAATAAAACCAAATCGTTCCTTTCATGAAATTATTTTCGTAGAAAAGTCTAGTTGTTCCAGACTACCTGGAATAGATCCCTGCGTTACCTTTGCCATGATCGATGAACGCAGAGATAAATAGTATGTGTGGCTTGTGCCACACACGTCGTCCGCCACTGAAATAGCTCACTTCCTGCCCTTGCCACATGGTCACACAATATACTATTACGCGTCATGCGGGGGGGGGGTAATAATAATATGAATATAAACAATAAGATCTTATTAAGATGAAAGCCAAAGTTCATGTAAGGACCGTAGTAAAGATTTCAGTGTCTGGTTGCGCAGAGGATACGTCCAGCACATTTGGTGATTTTTCCATTTTACCGCCCGACGCTATGAGAATTTTCACTTAACCGCACGCTGGGCGGAAAAAGGTCGCTTACCAACGCTTGAACCGTCATTGAAAACTAGGACGCACAGGAATTTAGTACCAAAACAGGTGAATGAAGCTTACACATTTTTTTTAATAGTTTCCAGTGGTTTCAAAATGTATTAATAATATTATTTTTTTTTAATAATAATAATCAATGAAAAATGTATCAACAACATATTATATAAAATCTTGTTTTTAGTGGCTTGTAGATATTTTCAATAAAAATACTACGGACTTCTCAATTGATAAGTAACAGTTACTTAGTCCATAGCTATTATGGATTACAGGCGAGGAACTATATAAGAAAACCATGATAATATTATAGAAATTAGGTGTATAAGTGACAAATTAATATAGATAATCCACTTTTCAGACATAACCGATAAAATTAGTGGAAACCAAAATTTTCTAACATTCGGTACTTACATTATTTCGATGTGATCTGGCTATATTTACTATTTAATACTAAACTATTTTAGTTATTTAGTGGATACATATATAAATGAAAAATAAATATTTCCTCCGAAATTATGGGCAGCAAAATGTTCAAGCCCACAAATAATCAGTAATCACCAACGCTTACGAATATTTTCATTCGTAATTTTATGGTTTTTTTTTATTTTCTTCACCCATACGTATTACAAATGTTTAGGAGCTTTTAATATGCAAACTGATACTATAATATAGATAAGCGTTAAGCAGTCTAGAAAAACATCGAGTACCCAGTAAAACTAATATGAGAAAGAATACTATCTATAGAAAATAAATAAATCAGCTAAACAATAATTAAATCACAATAATTAAAGGTTATCTAAACACATTACCTATATAATAAAATATATAAATACAGAAAAATTAAAACTCAGTATAGTGAATTTTTTCATTAATTTGATTTATGATATTTTATAATACGATGTTATATTTTTACAATTTCAATTTTTTTTTTTATAAATATGTGATTAGGTATGCTTTATGACTTTAAGAGTTATACAATGATATTATGTTTTTCCTGATGCCTTGACCCACCTATATTATGGCAATATCACATTAGGAACTTATAATAGATAACTGTAGGTGAAAAAGTAACTTGGATTCGTTCAAAAAGGTTCGTTTACCTGACATAGTACTCAATTTATGTGCATCGGAAAACTAAACTTTCTGTGAAGGCGTGACAAAAAACTTTTGAATTATGAATTATTGTTTAACTGTCGTATTATAAATATTATACATGTTATGTATGCACGTTGTTATTCAATAATATCTTTGGTTTAAAATATTTTATATTTTAGAATCTGAGCGGAGTGTAATTGAAATTTTCTCCAAATACTTATATTAGCATTTTCCATAAATGGTAATGTTTTTGAAATATTTAACCCTTTTTGAGCTAGTTATTGGCTTAAAGCATTGAAAAATTTTTCGAATTTTGTAAATTTTTTTATTATTTTTGATAAAAACGCTTTCGCACTTAGTAAAAAAGATTGAAAATGTAATGCTATATTTCTTATAAGTTTCATTGATACAAGTTCAAAAATATTTAAGATAAATAGGCACGATTATTTTTTATATGCGTTCAAATTTAAAAATTTTCAAAATTTAAAAACTATTTTTCAGTTAAAAATTCATAAAAGTTTTTCCTTTCATGGCCAACGCGTATAATATCAGTTATGAGGGTTTGATTTTAACATTTTTATGATATTGGATTAAACGAATTTTGATCTATCAATTCTGATATTTTGTTGTAATTAAAAAACAAATACCTACGTCTAAATATTTAAATTTTTCTCCAAATGTTAAAATAACAATTTTCCACACATGGTAAAATTGTCAAACTATCTTTTTTGAATTATTAATAGCCATTTATTTTTGAAAAGATTATATTTTCATAGATAGGACTAAACATTTTAATAGAAAATTTCACACAACTTTTCTACCTATAACAAAAAAAAAGTATACTTTAACGGAACATTAATTTTTTATGAGCGTTTGAACTTGTAATTTTTATAATATTTGATATTCAGCGGTAAGCCGGTAAATGATCGATTTTTAAGATTTTGTTGTATTTCCAAAACGAATAACTGTATAGCCTTGAAATATTCACCAAATATTAATTATACTAGCATTTTCCATACATGGTAACATTTTAAAACAATTTTGATCTTTCTGAGCTATTTATATAACAAATTTTGTAAATTATTTTTCAGTTAGAAAATACTAAGTTTCAGTTTTCTTTTTAAAGCTAACATTATACATTTTAATAGAAGGTTCCCAACAAGTTTTATAACCTCTATCAAAAATAAATAGTTCACCGGAAAGTTACGCTGTTTATAGCCATGAGATATTTTCGATTTTAATTGATTTTTTTCCAACTATTAAATTTGATAATTTATACTAGTTTGGCTGACACAAGCTCAGAAGTCAGAATCGTTTTTCATAAACAATGATTTATCATTGAATTCAAATATACCACGACATGTCATGAGGTGATGTCTTTTTATCATCCCTGCCTATAAGTATAATGTGTAGATATTCCTTGTTACCTACAACCTACTTATTATTATATTTTATTATTGTTATAATTGTTATAAGTTATAACAAAAACCAATTAAATAATATTTAGCAACTATATTATAGTAAATAACCTAAATAATTAATTAAACATTTACATCATATTATATATTCACAAAAATAACAATAATAATATTAAAATTGTTTAATTATTATATACTAACTTGATACTATTACGCACACGAATTCCCTTTTCGACGTTAGGACAATTATTCGTTAATAATATTTTGGTCGATATTAAACATTTGACATGAATATAATTTTACAGATTTAAGTTAATTATTTTAAAGTATAATTAATTCGATGTTTCATAAGTCTCTGAATATGAAAATTTGCGTTGTTAATAATTTGCTGTATTTTTAATTTTATAAAGAAATATTTTAGTTCGGTTTTTTTGTATAAACTGCTCAATCGTCTATTCTGTGATCACTATATTATAGTTCGCTGGCGTTGGTCCAAAAATCATTTGTGTAAATTTAGATTATAATATAACCATGCTGAACATAAATAAAAAAAGTACAAACCGGGAATAAGGAGTGGTTTTAGTAATTTTATTGTTGCTATTGTGAAATGTATAATATAGTATCACATTATTTAAAGTTTGATAACAACAATAAATGCATTCAAACAAACATTTTAAGCACAAAACAGTGGAAGTTTTTCTAAATTTGAACAGCATAGAAAATAAATATTAGTCAAAATGTTCGACTTATTAAAATTATGTATGAAACTTAATATTGCCACTTTTATCGTGTTTTCCTATTTCTTTTTTTTCTAATTATTTTGAAAATTACTGTGATTTTTAGATTCAGAGGGAAGAGATGAATGTATTTATTTTACAACAATGAGTGTTGTTTTGTGTCTGTCATCACCTTTTGGGGAAGTAAAATGCTTTGATTTTCTACTTAAAATATTTTTCTGGATCAATTTGGTACTTAAGGAGTAAAAATAAAAATTCTCAATATTTTCCAAAACGTCAGAAAAAAAAATTATAATAATAATATAAACTGAGATTTTTACGTAAAGCCAGTTTTTGACAAATTTGATTTTGTACGTAAATTAATAAAAACTATAATAGTTACATGAAATATTTACCAGATTTTTATATTAGAATTTTTCATACACTATACAATTTTAAAAATATTTCAGCTATTTTTAAGCTATTTATAGGCATAAGACAATTTACACACATACGTTACGGTAAAGTTACTTACCTATTTTTTACTTTTGACCCTCATAATACCAACTAGACTCAATTTTTTACCATAAATTACCCTATAAGTAGATTATTGATATGCATTTTTATTTCGTCAAAAGGCAATGGGAGGAAAAAAAGCATAGGAAAACGTATCTAAGTATCTACATTTCGCTCAGAATCTAAATTATAAAATTTGATGTTAAGATTTATTTGTGCCACAAAAATTAAAATCGTAAAACGTATATATTCAATCATCGAAATAAATTATTAAACTAATAAAAATAATAATTTGTTATAATAATTAAATAATGCCTAATAACTCCTTCGCCTGGGGCCCTCACTACGTAGTTGCGACACAGATGAGCAACCTGTAATAAAATGTTGGTAATTAAAATTTCACGTCTTAAATACCGGAATCTTCAAATTCTATTAAAAAAAATCTAAAAATAATATCGTCGTAAAATTGAGAAATAGTTTCAGTAGGTTTAATAGTTATAGATATGTGTACGAGTTACCTACATGCGTATTACTGACTAACCGCATATTATCTTTAAATTATTTTTGTTGTTTATTACTTGTCTTCCATAGTTCCATTACATTTTCATTTATTTATCACTATATTATTACAATTTTAGAAAAATTATTATAATTTATAATTTATTGATTTGTATAATAAAAATAGAATACATCAAACGATTAAGTGCATGCCTACATTTCTTATGAAATGCAACAATTGATTTCCAAATTTAAATTACCTATTTTTTTTTTAAATTGTATATGGAAATTAATATTAAAAAAAAAATATTAATGTTCTATTAAACTTTAATGGTGACTTACGAATTCAAAATTAATAAAATAAGTTCTACACTAAAAAATACATTTCATAATCAAAATAATCATAGCCACCATCATAAGTATAATATTATTATTATATAACTCCAATTAATTATTCATTAGTATTTTCATAATGTTATTATAATTCAATTATACGATTTTACCTATATTTTTAAATGTATCCGTCACGTCGCGTTGCTGTGTTATCTATACGTACGTTTTCGGGCGCTCTTTTTTTAAAAGTTATTTGTAAATAGGTACTTTCATTATTTTGATTACAGATAAATTATACTATTTGTATTATTTTGCACTTTTATTCTTAAGTCCAGGGCTTGAAACCGATTGAAATAATTTCGGTTTCGGTTTCAATTTTGTATACCGGTTTTTAATTTTTACGATTTCGGTTTCGATTTTGTATACTGGTTTTGAAATTTTACGATTTCGGTTTCAACTTAACAATACCGGTATTAAGAAATTTCGGTTTCGGTTTCGGTTTTGAATACCGGTTTCTAAATGTTTCGATTTCAACTTAGCAATACCGGTATTAAGAAATTTCGGTTTTGTATACCAGTTTCTAAAGTATTTTCAGGGGGCTATGTCGTCTATACAATTATCATTCTTTGTTCCTTATTGTCAATTGTCATATTATATAGTATTTGCAAGTAACTTTAATTTATGTCATTACTATTTATAAAGCAACTAATAATTTTGCGAATAATGAAATTTTTATCAACAAAATTAATTATGATCTCAATTTTATTATGATCATTAATTATGCGTATTAATGGAATTTACGCATTTAAAAACACGTCAGTATTAAAAAAAAAATAACGGTTTCCAATTTTTTCAGATTTTGGTTCTGAATTTATTACCGGTTTCCAATTTTTTACGGTTTCGATTTTGAATTTAATACCGGTATCCAATTTTTTCCGGTTTCGGTTTTGACTTTAATACCGGTATCCAATTTTTTTCGGTTTCGTTTTTGATATCGGTTTCGGTTTCGGTTTTAAAACGGTTTATAACGGTTTCTGAAATTGGTTTTGAAAATGGTTTCAAGCCCTTAACTGCCTTAGTAAATTAAAATTTAACTATTGATGACTGACATTAACAATACAATAGGTAGGAAATTCAAATGAGTCTTTGTATGTCGATATCTATTAGATAGGTAGTTAATGTTTTGTCATATATGGTTATTGGGCCTATATGAAGATAATGTTTCTACAGTCCCACCAGTCCCCACTTAAAAAAGACCAAGCCTCATAATGTGGATTATGGAACACTCAATAAAATTTACGAGTGTAAAATTATTAGTGAGGCGACTGAAATAATGTTTATATATATATATATATATATATATTATACCTAATAATAGCACTCATAAAAATTCGGGGTCAATTCTATTAAGATAAAAAAATATTTAGATCATTTGTAATTACACTTAATCTAATCCTATAAACTGATTGTACACATTTTGGTGGGACTTTCACAGCCATGCAGTGTGATCCTGCTACACGTAGCTGTACCTATAATAACAATTATATTATTAATTAGTAATTACGATATTGATCCATAATTAAACAGGTGATATAAGTCATTGTTGAGGTGAGTGTCATTACATATAATTACAACGGCAATAATAAATAATAATTAATTAGGTATCACATTAATAAGAGTAAGTCATCATTTCAAATTCCTTTAAAAAAAAAAAATTCGTAACTTAATCTTGCTTTTATATTTTGGCATTTTTTACATAAAATAATCGTGAACCATGAGTAGGTAAATTAAATACCACGGTAATAGTACATACTTACTGCTGCACACTCTACACTCTACAGTCTTGGTAGTTGGTAGTTGGTATATTGGACATTGGTGTATATACCTATAGCACCAATATTTCAGGTAATTAACTAAATAGTTTAAGACGTTACTATCAGAACATAATACAGTCTTATAACATTGGAAACATAATATACCTAAGTTAACGAAATAGCTACGGCAGCTAGCGTGCAGTAGCCTACTCCACATTTATAATGCTTTTGTACACACCCGAAAAACGTTTAGCAACTGGATATACAAAATACAGCATTCATTTTTAAATGCACATTAAACATAACCTCACACTTTTATGAGAAAAATTGTATTAAGTAAAATGTTTTTCAAAAATTATATTAATGAATGTTGGTATTGTACAGAGTATTTCATCAAACTCACTCCCTTTTAATGTATATATTGATTTTCCAATAGTGTAAAATATCTGTAAACAAGTAGAAAAAATGCTTCTATTTTCAACATAAGTATATATTTTTGATTGAAAAGTGAATCTAGTTGGTACTCTGGTGGTCAAAGTTGAAAATTCTCAGTAGTTTTCAAAAACGCTGGGAAAAACAGCAAAAAAATTAACAAAATAATCCAGGTTTTGACAAAATCGGTTTAGGGTTTTGGTGTAACTCTAAAAAAATAACTGTATGTTCACCAAATGTTCATATTAGTATTTTCAATACTAACATTCACCAAAACATTTTCAAATTATTTTGTCTTGTTTTGAGCAGTTTATAAGAATAAGAAAATTTTTATTTGTATTAGTTTTTTTTTAAATTATTGTTTGAATAAATGCAAGGTCTGGGGAGTCTAAACCCGGGCTTATATTTCACGTGCCTAGTAATCCGGGTCTTTTTTTATATTAATTTATAAAGATGAGAAACCGTACAATGAAATAAAATGTTTGATTATAACTGTTGTCATATGATACATATCACAATAATATTATTATGTTTGAGCGAATGATTTATACCGACCTGTGCAAATTGCAGTCCAAATACTACATATTTCATTCGGAAAACGATTATCTATGTCAGTGGCGTAGCCAGGATTTTTCTTGGGGGGGGGGGGGGGCTGATAATGTGTTTATGTACACATAAAGTTGATTTAACTATAGGATCTCCAATAAGTTTATCATAGGTACTGATGCCGAAGTTTTATTTTAGGTTTCGATTCCTGTACGAGTGTACGACTATACAGGCATACAAATTTTTATTTGTAACTTTCACACGATAGAAATAATTTTTTTTTTAAATTAGATTTCGGGGGCTGTAACAGTACAGTCCCCCCTGACTACGCCACTGATCTGTGACGTGTTCGATTTAACTGTTAGGAGAACGAAAACGTATTGACATACGCTCCAGAGATATCGTATTAAATTATATTATATCATATATTATTTTTATAACGAATGCTTACCTACTTAATTTTTTTCAGCGGTCTTCACTCTTCACAATATTCATTAAAAATATTAAATCAACTGGCTAAATTCTAAAATTGATACATCCAACGTAACATAACTATTTTAAGTTATATCTATTGAAACTTAAATAAGTTGACGCTTGTATTGTAGTTCGTAATAATTAATAAGCTAAATCGTTATACAACTAACACTACACACGGTTTGATTAACTTGTAGATTCTATTATATAATATGATTTACCAATAATCAATATATCATTATAATATAATACTATTAATAAGCCATAACTATTATGCAAAATATTATATTAAATGTATATATTTTTTAATTATATATTTATAGCTTATATTATAAGCCTAATACAGTTATACCTAGTATAATTATAGATGATAAGTGATTAGGTACCTACTATTATAACCGAAAATAAAACGGTACATCTAATACTGTTAGAAATATAGAGATAACATTTTATTTTATTAAAAATTGATCTATCTAATATTTTTTATTAGCACCTATGTACCTACCTACTGTCAGATAGATACTTATTCATATAGTATAAGTAATAATAAAATAAA
>NC_042493.1:60498357-60499387 GCF_005508785.2 Acyrthosiphon pisum
CTGGTGAGTTTTTTAATACAAAAACATGTCTTACAAGAAACACTCTTACTCCCTGTAGAATAGTCGGATCTTGTTCATTTTTATTTAATTTTTAATTAGAGAACATTTTACAGGTTGGATCAAAGCCTGATTTTCAAAATTATAATTATTTACATTGAAATAATGCACAATATTTGTTCTTTTTAAACGTATTTTTCAACCACTATTAAAAGTAAAATGAAAATTCAACCTTTAAACCGTTCTGAAAAATACTCTCTCCTTTTAAATAAAAAAAAATTAATGAAATCCGAGGGCTTGATAGTTTTTTCTGTGAAGTCATTTTCGTTAATACAAATACGTTATACTCGTACAGTCGTACACGGGCAGTTCGTTACCTAAGGGTAAGGCTAAGAGTACATACTCGTCTACGTTCATACAATACCTCATAGGCGTGCGCACGGGGCGAGCCGGTCGAGCCGGGGCTCGACCAGAATCTTTTTAGGGGCGTAGTAAAATGTTTTTCTATACTTATTATAAATTATAAAAATATGTTTGAAACTTTTATTTGTAGTGAAAGTGAAATAAAATAACAACTATTTGTGTGTACCTCTACATTAATTCTATTCATCTAACAAAAACATTGTGTACAAAATATGTATTATGATTAAATACATTAATAAGTTGGTTATAATTTATAAATAGTATACATATACATGGTGTTTATTTAATATTAAGATAAGCTGAGTGCGGACGACCGTAGATGCATTGCTCCACGGAAAAACCTATACTTTTATCGCTTTCAAATTGAAGACCGTAAACAGACTGACATCTCATTTCTCAATAATCTATTCACTATTCAGTATGTTCAGTTGTTAACTATTTACTGTTGTCACTCAGTCACTATTAGTGATGTAAAATTACCGTAATTATCTTTTGAGAGAATATTTGGTAATTTTCTTTTTCTTCAATAATTCATAGATTGAACCCAAAGAAATCCACATCATAAACATTATTTAAATAATTACCTATATGTTTTGTATAGTATAATGAA
>NC_042493.1:60501556-60506990 GCF_005508785.2 Acyrthosiphon pisum
TTATGAAATTAATGAGTTAAAATTATTGAAGTAAATTAGTAATTTAAAATACGCTATCTTCTATATCTATGGTGTACGACTATATTGATACAGTTCTACCACGAGTTCACGACTGACACCAGTGTTAATAGCCTTCAAATATAATCACATAACTATTCACAGTGACAATATAAAATTAAAAAAAAAAAATTACCCGGTAATAATTTGCAAAAGAATATTCTTGAGAATATTCTCGAGAACGAGAATATTCTTTTAAGAATATTCTCTTGTCGCATCACTAGTCACTACACACTGGCCTGTTAGTGTTTACTATTTAATAATATTTATATTAAAGTTCGGTTAATTAAAATGATGAGACATTATTAATTAACATAATTAATTTTATTCTTGCCAATATCGGTCGTATTTATATCGTTTTAATTTTAACATTAAAAATATATGTCTAGAAATTAGCACATATTATATTATGTTGTGTGCACATTCAACTTGATTATATTTTTACATATAAATATTACACTTTTCATATTACACAAAATTTAAATTTTACATTAAGAATGTATGTAAATGTGTAAAAAAATAAAAATAGGGGCACTGTCAAAATATTGGGGCACTAATTCTATCAGGCTCGACCGGAAACTGAAGTCTGCGCACGCCTATGCAATACCTATCTTGACACCTATATTTAACGCTTTCTCAATTTTAAATTTTTACCAGGCTTATTAATATTATTATCGTATAATATTATATTGTTATTCGTTACTGTTGTATACTAATATATAAAGAAAAAATTGTTTTCTAGACCTACTTGACACATTTAAAAATTTTTTTACCATCAGAAATCTGCTACAATTTTCAAAAACCTAGCTATATTTTATCTCGATAAAGGGCCCTTCATGTTTTTATTTGTATATTTAACACTTAGTATATTAAGAGATATTTTTCTTCCAAGTTCTATACGTATGATATTGATGTGATTCGAACACCAATATTATATGAATTTGTTATCTATGATTTGGGACGTCGTGACTTTTATTGTATGCTCTCAAAATCCCTAAATTCATAGGAAGAGTACAAAAAATTTAGCCAATTTAATGTAATTTAAAATTTTTTTTTATGGCCTGAGTTAAAAAAAGTTTGGCTACCACTGCCATAGACTATAAAAGAATCAAGTGCGCTAAAATGGATACGGTCAAACCATCAGTAGGTAGCTTTCGGTCTATAAATCGTTTCAAACTTTGGTCTTTAGGCAGGATCAGACTAGGCTACTACTACTGTGCTACTGTGCAATCACACAGTGGGCCGATGTCATGTTACATTATGTCCTCAGGGCTGAAGCTCCTCAATACATTTTCCTAAAGAGTAATCCTATAAAGATTTTCCCACATACCTACCCTACATCATTGTAAATAGAAAATGACAGTGCTATCTAACTAGGAAATTGAGCAGCTGTGAGGGCTAGTTTTTCACGTACATGTTAAAAATGAGTTAAAAATGATTTGGTGGCAGACGGCAGTAGATGGGGCTGCCGCTAACTAATTACATTAAATCCTATAATAATAATACCGACCCCTCTATGATATCAAGCCAACTAGATCCATAGCTCACAACTCACGAGCCTTGATATCAATGTAACTTTTACATAAGGAACGTAAAATTATGTAATAAGACAAAAAAGTTAAGTACTAACCATTATTTGTGTGAATTAAGTAATTTTTACATTTTATTCGTGTCTAAATCGATAAATAAAGCGTTACGCAAAATTGGTTGGAAAATAAAAATATCTGTACCCAGCCTGAAACATATTTATGTTAAAATATATTGTTATAAAACAGAAGTTTAGAAGCTAATCTTTTTATTTTGTTGCATTATTTTCATTAGATACCTAATTAAATAATAAATTAATTCAATAACTTTAGTACCTATATCGGATACATTTATTAAACAAGATAAGTATTATTATTTTAATTTTTTAGGTTACTTATTTATTATATTAGATATTACAATAAATTGTCAATTAGATTGGGTTTAGTTTCTATAAACACACAATACCTACCTACTTAATTGTTAACACTGTTTACAAAAAAGTTGAATTTTTATTCTTTTATTAAATCATTTCGTTTTTACCAGCACCAAACAGATGAAATCATCCAACCTCAATACCTCATCCAAATCCGATTCACAAAAGATAAAAACGTGGCGTCAGAGGTGTGGACAACAGACGGGATGCAATGACAATAGTGACAATAAAAACCAGTTATCCCCGCGCCGTATTCGATCATAGCATAGAACCTCCGAAAAACAAGAAAATGAGCCAGCGAACCATCTTATACCAACATAATGTTAGACCCTTGTTAACACGTATTAAGAAAACATTTACTGGCACGTAGGACGTGGGGTATCGTGCGTCCGCGGGGTCGGCTTGTTTACCACTCACTATTTCACGTACGCCTCGACCCCTCCGGAGACCGTGCCCGAGGCCCATAATCGCCCGATACGGCCAATTCGTATAGTGCTACAAGGTCATACCCCTGATCATAGCATTAAATACGAATTTATTAATATTGTTGGTTCTTATCGCCATCTACCGAGAGTTTTATTGTTGGCCACTGAAAAACCGGCCAGTGAGCAATCTATATTACCTAGGTATCAGTGGCGTAATTTGATCTCATGTTTGTGAGGGGGGTTGAAACATTTACATACCCCTTATCCACCACACATCAAAAAAAAATGTATTTATATCATAAAAACCTCTCAGTCCAACCGTCGTGATCTGTAGTCTGTATAATACTATAATATAATTAGGACAATTAGGTACATGTATATAAACGCATGCATACATAAAATAAATAATTACATAGGTACTATTTAATAAAGTTTTAAAATGTACTTTTTCGAGAAGATTCATGGAATAATCTGCGTAAACGTAAAATAGGTACCTACTCAAAATTGTAAACTTCAAAGGTTATATACTTGGAACGAAGTCCGAACGACAAATTCTGATTGCACCATTCTTCTTGACTCGTTGAAATAATATTTAGATTCCAAAAAAAAATTTCTAAAAATCGCTTTGAAGCTAAACTGCATTTTTACATAGATTCATGGAATAATCTGCTTAAGCATAATATACACTGAAATTCCGAAATTTAAAATGTTATAACCTTGGAACTAAGTCCGGCCGACAAATTCTGATTGCGCCATTGTGCTTAACTTGTTGAAATATACATATAGGTTCCCGAAAAAAATTCCCAAAATTCGAGTTAAGCTGCATTATTTCAATATATTTTAGCAATATTACAATAAAGATAAGTATATTTTATTACCGAGTAATATTATATTGGTTATCGTAGGTGATTTGGGTTTTTATTTGTTGTTGTTTCTATAAAATGTACTATATCACTAACAAACAATACTCGTATCAGCGCTGTGGTTACCTTACGTGAGTGTCGTCGCACGGTGATGGGTTAGTGTTATTAAATGGTGGAGAACAGCGATAGCAACTTTTTCTAAACTTTGTACGTATGGTCTAATCGATGATCTGATTCATATTTTACATTAGCTGTTTTAAAACGTGCTTGTCAATAGTCATTATCCAAATAGATTTAGTTACTTATTAAAACCTACTAAGTTATATTTTCATTAATACGATTAAAGAATAATTGCATAGAAAATTTTTTAAATATACACCTATTTTTATATGAGCCTTTACTTTAGAAATAAGAGGATAGTAGTATAGTTCACTGTACACCTGTAAGCTGTAGGCTGTAGCAGTATTTAACAACTATTGTCTTACTGTCTTAGCGAGGGGAGAATATATGTATATGTATTTATCCAGAGCTCACTGACTTGAGTGGGATTCTGTCCTGCACTGGCCGTACATGTTTTTCCCCAAAATCTACCTTTTGGTTTATGCCCAAATGACCTTTTTGCCCAAACACAAAAAAGAGTGATTTGGTTTTCGCCCAAAGAAATAGTATTTATAGTAAACGAAAAAACATTTTGGTTACCACTGTATTTTTTTTTTATTGAAAATGTGTATACATAATAGATAATAAACATAAGTTTATAAGTTTAAAACATCTTAAAAAAATAACATAATAATAAAAATCAAATTATTCGTCGAAGTTATTGCAGATGTAGATTAGTGTAAAACATACTATTCAATGTAAATAATATATATAAAAACATAGAAAAGCGATTTTAAATGGTATGTATAAAATATATAAGTGTAATACATATTTAAAAAAATAGTTTAACAATAAAATCAACTTATTCGTCAAAGTTATGGCACATAGATTTTATAAATTCGTATCGTGTGAGCCGACCAGATTTGTATACCTATCGTAATTGTTAACTGATTCATTTCTTGTCCCTTGAATTCTTTCGAAATTTTCAAAAAATGTGCACTATTAATTTTAACATAAATGTTAACTTGAACTTGGAGAATAATATTCAACCATGGCATGATAGACGATAATTCTGTATTGACATTTTTATTAAAGTTCAAGTGAAATGATTCACATGTATTTGTAGTTAATCTAAGACTTACATGCCCAAAGCTTAGGAGGAAAATTACTGTCTTCTAAAATATAATGTATCGTATATTGTATCTGTAAGAACGATTTTTGTTTTGTGTTATAAAATAAAAATATTATTCGCGGCTGCTAGAAACTTCTAAAGACGTATATTATTATACACAAATAATATTAATTCAACTTACCGGCTGCTGTATTATTAGTAATAATATAAATATATTGTAAATTATCCTCGGCTGACAAACCGTCTTCGATTAGAACCGTTTTTTTAATACAATGATATTATATAATTTAATTCAAATTTAACACCATCCATTATAGTAATCCACTTGTAACGTATTCCAGTGTTTGGAAAGAACGTCGTTCATGAACGCTCGTTCTTGCATTCATGTTCATATTTAGTCATCAACGATACGTTAACGTCACTCGTTTTTTTTTTTTTTTAAATTAATTTTTCAAATTAAAAAAGTTAGTACAACTTTTTTGCGATCCTTTAAAAGTTTAAAATGTACCCATATTATAATTTATACCAAATTTATATAAATATACGAATTTATATCAATATTATTAAAAATAAAAATAATTTAGTGCATTACTTATTTAGAAATTTTTAGGGTATTAAACTCATCAATAATGATCATAATTTTTAAAAATTGACCCAGATAAAGCCAAGGGGGCCAATGGCCATAATTTCTCACCCTCCTGCCGACACCCTTGAAAATTCTCGAATTAATTTTTGTAATCGCCACCCGTGGCCTATGCAGACATGCAGTGCATTTCCGAGTGTTCGATGATACTGTCATCCATAGGCGCAAATAGCGTTTGGGATTTGGGGGGTCTAAAGCCTTACTTTGTTAATATTGTATAAGCTTAAAACAAAATGTAGGAAATGTTTGGGGGGG
>NC_042493.1:60507125-60510079 GCF_005508785.2 Acyrthosiphon pisum
ATATAGTCAAAGTTGGGATGGCTTAGCCCCTAAAGCCCCCCCCCCTATTTGCGCCTATGCTGTCATCGTTTCTACGACTTGAGGGTTACAACTTAAGATGATGTCAGTGCATTGTTAGTTTTTTCTCTCTTGCCCATGGGCAACATACACAAAACGCATTTACGCAGAACCATTTCTTATGGTGTTTTTAAGTAGGTAGGTAGGTAATCTAATAGTAAAAACACCTATTACAAAAATAATAGAGAATAATTTTTTTATGGTTTATGACATAATATATCGATTTGTCTACATTTTGTTTTAAAACAAATATGCATTATATAACGTTCTGCAAAATTGTGTTCTATTTTTATTTTGTTTATCCCTGCGCTTTTGGGAATTTTAAATTTTTAACTCCTGAATGTACCTACTAGATTTACCTTCCCAAGGTACAAAATACTGTTGAAGAAAATTGAAGCAGTTTTACTACCCTAAACAGTAAAGACAGACCAAAAAATAATAAAAAAACACACTATACATTGTAGTCATCGCTTCGGTCAGAATCTAAAATTTGTTTGAATTTCTAACTCAAAATAATTTGCAAGGTTTCGTGATTTTAACATATGTTGTCAAAATTCTTACTTCGGACGCTCATAAAAAAATATTGAGGATTTACACTCAACTTGTGTTTTGACACAAAAATTTTGACGGAGAGAACATTTTTTTATTGACAGTAACTAAAAAAAGTAATCAAAATCAAAATTTTCTTATGAATTTTAATTATTAATATACCTAAAAAAAAGTCGAAATATTTCGAAAATTGAATATTATGATTAGAAAATGGTAATATAAACATTTGGTGATAATTTAAAGTATTTGCGGTAGTTATAGTCTTTTATATAATATAAATAGTAAAATATACCATACATATATATGTAGATTGTAGATACTTGACATTTTCACAAAATACCTATTTATAGGTATTAGCTTTCTCTATATTATATATGGTATAATTTAAAAAAAATATTTTGATTCTATTTGAACAATTTATTTATTTTTTAATTTTCAATTTTTTTTTAGCTTAAAAATGTAATACAATAAGTTCATCATAAGTCGTTACCTATAATAACAATTAAAAAATATTGAAGCTATATTGGAGTTCAAATTTTAACAAAATTCATTAAAATCATGAACATTTGCAAATTATTTGTACGTAAAATCTACAGACTTTATACAATATCAGTCTTAGGGGGGTGTGGGGGGCAAAAGCGTTGCTCTTCTGACAAAAATTGCACAGCGTTTATTTTTTCAAATTCAGAAAAAAATATAGTTCTTAACTCAAAAGGTGAACATCATCATCCGGCTGACACTCCTAATAAAATAGAAAAACAAGTACTCAGAGAAAATTGTAAGCGACGAGCAGAGGAGTCAGTTTCTAGTAAACCTATTAAAATTATTCGTACAGAGTTACTCCAAACTCCAGAATCATCGGCAATAAGACACCATGATATTAAATCCGTAAGTAAAGCAATGTATGACCAACGAAGAAAACATTTTCCTGTACTTCCAACATCATTAGATAATGCTATACAACAAATGAGGATTTTAAAAATTGATAAATGTTATTGTAAATTAGTCATTTATTAAGGGAACAAATTTAAATACATTTTTCTATATACATTTTTAATTATTTGTTTTATTTTGTATTATAATTTTTTTTCCTTTAACTGGCAACGTCGCAACCATTTTTATGCGGAATCGTGTTAAATTCAGGGTAAATGAAAAAATCTTTTGTATTGCGAAAATGTGCAGAATCAGGTGGTAAAAAAGGCATATTGTGCGGAATCGTGTGCTACCCGAAAAATTCACCCAGTACCTACCTACAAAAATCCCAATTTTAATTTTGAAAACATATTTGAATCTCTTTTCTAGGTTATGTAGGAAATGGATTGTTGATTTGTAGTATTGTTTAATTAGTATAGTATCAAAGTAATTTTATTTTTATTTTTCAAAATTCACTTTTACTTTAGTACTACTAAAAAAAAATTCGCTTCCTACAAAACACAAACGAAAAACGGAGAAATTCTTATGTTTTTTCGAAATTAAAATTGGACTCCTGAGTTCTGGAAGTAAATTTTTTTCCACTTATTAGTCTAAATACACAACAAACGACTAGCTTTCAACAGCCCTGATATATAGTCTTGTGTTTTTGTTAGTAATTTTTAATAATATTCGAACAATAAATGGTATGTTTTGTTTACAACACATTTTAATTTAATGTTAATATAATATTAATATGCGTATATTAATGAATACATTAACCAATGGCTTACAATAATAATTTAATACATTGTTATATTAAATGTAGGCACCATAGTTGTTAATATAAATATAATATAGTCATAAAAAGAATATATACATTTATGAACAAAGGGGGTCATAATTAGATAATCTAGCATTTCAAAGGCTAGAGAAAAAAATAAGGGGCCCCAAAAAAAATTTTCTAGCTACGGTACTACCAAGTAGGTACATTTAATGATATTATTGCTATTAAAGTAATTAAATTCCAAAAACATTGTATATAAAAACATCATTCTGAGTATAAACTATAATAATATAATTTAAATGTTTCACGTACCAACGAATAGGTAATATTTTTAATTTACAACAAAATAATTAAAATTGTCATACTTGGTTTAAATACCTATCTAAATTCGTCCAAATTTGAACTTAAAATATCTATAAAAAAAAAACTGTGCATGTAACTATATTTCTTAAAACCCGCATGTGTTGTCTCCGTCTTCAAACGCGTAACATACCAAATTTACGCTCAGAAATTCATGTTTTATGCCATTAGCTTAAAAATTTGAGTGAATCGACCTATTATATGAAACTTGATGGTAAAAACATAATCAGTGTTTTGTTGGAAGTTTTTTTACAATAATTTACGAGTTATGAGCATTTTTAAATTACATTTA
>NC_042493.1:60510137-60516900 GCF_005508785.2 Acyrthosiphon pisum
AATGGTCTTACCATCAAGTTTCATAATAGGTCGATTCACTCTAATTTTTAAGCTAGCTAACGGCATAAAACGTACATTTCTGAGTGTAAATTTGGTAGTTAAATTGTTGAAATTTTAGAAAACACATGCAGTGTGGCGTCCTCTTAAGAACTGCTCATGAGAAACCTTGTTATAAATGTTTTAAAAATTGAACATTTTATAATTTTTAACTACAAAATGTTCAAATGTATCAACATTTAAAATTACATTCAATGAATTTTGTCAACATTTAAACTTTAAATTCTTCTAAAAAAATATTACCAATTTTTCTTTAATATTTTTCAACTGATATATTATATTACAAATTATGAGAAACCTTGTATTAAATTTTCTAACATTTTTATCAATTGAAAAAATTTTATCGACTAATAGATACTGAAAAAAAACCAAAATATATTCAAACATTTTAAATGTCTATACTATATATGAATAGTTAAATAATTTAAGATTTTTTGAAAAATAACATTTCTAGAAAACGCTCATATTACTATACAATTCAAATTTGAAATCCTCGCTCTAAATATTTTTTAAAGAAGAATAAAAAACAACATTTAAATAGGCAATTGTTTCAACATATCGTTGAAAGCATTGCAAATAGATTGCAATGTAACTCAAGTCCATTTTACAATTAATATTTTAATCGTCATAGGCGGTTATTGCAATTAACAAGAAACAAGTACCTACAATCTACATATTACAACTATAAAAAATTATTTTTTTATGACTCATACTTTAATCAATTTTTTCTAATTTTTAATAGTTTCTTTAATTACAATATTAGAAAAAAATGCATATTCTAGACATAACTCTTCTTGTAGTGCATTCATCTACCAACTATAAAAAAAAAAAACATAGTATATTTAATGTTAAAACTATGGAATATATAGTTTTTTATAAGCTCAGAATATTCCAAGAACTATCGTATAGATATCTAAAGTAGTAAAGCGACTATAACTTATAGGTATCAAGGTAAACCTTTATCATAGATAATAATTAACAAATCATACTTCAAAATATATTTTTTTAATTTATTGACTAGAAAATAATATCATACAAAATACAAGGAATGTGCAAAAAATGAAATTAAATTGATATATTGATGCAATATTTTCGATATATTCAACATTAATGAAGTTTGTGCATCCTAACCTATCAGATCCCTTTCCATGTCTAGCACCAGTCATTAATATTTCTAAAAACTATATTGTATTTTGCAAAGATGGTGGTATATTTCATATTTACAGCAGCAATAACTAAATTATTATGAATTATAAATATCCAAATTTCAGTTTTCAGTATAGTGTGTATAAATATACTCACTCACAAATATTATGCATATTTTTTGATAGACAAAATTTGATTTAATTTTTTAACACCACTAAATTAATTCTAAATTCTTCATCTGTCAATTACTATCAAAGAACAAAACGATTTAAATAATCACTAGTTATAGTATTCTAGAAAATAATAAACAATGTTTATTTACAGTTAAGAGGATGTCAGTGCACTATTTGTTTTCACTCTCTGTCTCACGCGCAACACCTCAAATTTCAATTCACATCAATGATTATAACCATAATAGTTTCTAAGATTAGAGTGAAAAGACCTGTTATAAAATTTAAAGGTAGGATTATTATATAAGACATCTCATAGGCTTTTTATTATATTATATTATATTTTAAAGCGAGTTATGAGTAATTTAAAATTGTAAATTGTTTGTACATCAAAATACTCTTTAACTCATTTTAAAATTACAATATAATAAATCACCTATGAACACCCTTTAACGATAATAGATAATAATCTTACTTTTCATTTTGTTAGAGGTAATTTCCCTGTAATTTTAGAAATTATTATGATTATAATCATTATTGTGAACGTGAAATTTGAAGTTGCAAGTGGGTCAGAGATAGAAAACAAATAGTGCACTGACATCTTCTTAATGAATAAATTGTTTGTTAACTTTTTATTTTGGTTAATAATTTTTAATTTATTATCCATGTAATAATTACATCATAGTACTATCTTATCAGTAAAAATAATATTAACAGGTTGACATTTAATTTAAAGCCTTTTTTTTATTCAATAGAGTTAAACAATAAAAAAAAAAACATAAGAAAACCAGCAGTTCAAATATGCTTATAATGATAATGTAATGACAAATGAGCTTAAATTCTATAGTTACTGATAATCAAATAAAGTAAAATAAACCACAAAAAAAAAAAAAAAACAATATTAAAATGAGATAAAAATCATAAAAATAATTTTAAAAAATACAAAAAATTTCAATACATTTACTGTTGAGTCAAGATAATTTTTAAATACCTTTATGTTAGCTTATATAAAAAAAAATTGATTCATAAATCAAATTCAAAAAGAAAAAACCTTTGAAATATTAAGTAAGTATTCAAATATTGCGTAATTGTTTAACAATACTTTTATTAATACTATTTAAACGTAACAAACTCATTAATTATGAAACTAATAGGAATACAAATATTATAACAAGTTTTTGTTTTAAGAAAAAATGAAAACAAAAATAAAAATAAGTTAACAGAAATATAATATAAGGACAAAATTCTTTTGGTGTCAACTTAAAAGTTAAACTTCACTTAATGTACATCTTTAAATTGTCCAATTTTTTTTTCTTTTTTTTTTTTTTCTTGGTAAAGGCACCGTAGTATAAATTCCTGTTGTTTTGATTTCTTAGTTTTGTTTTATGCTGTTGAAACTATTCGTCCATCTTCTCGTCTGTAAATAAAACATTCAAAATTATTAATTATTCACTATATATGTAGTAAATTTATTTAGCACTGGAAGAAAATAGTAGATAATAACATGATTTATTTTGAAATTAAAATGTAAATTTTAGTGTAGGATTAAAGAATTGGATTAATATGCTGAAAATTATTTTATTTGTTTAAATCTTAATTGGTTGCTTTAAAATATTTCTTAGTTTATTGTAGTTATAATAGTTTTATTATCAATACAATGTTGATGAAATAAGAAACTTAATAACATGTTGTTTCTTATTAATAAGAACAAAACATAAAAATGTTCTTGAATCTTATAATAAGTAGTACATAAACAATTGTTTGATTAATTTAAATATCTTTTTTAAATTGTCTTAATTTTGGAAGCAATGTTTTTTATTGGTCAAAACTATTATGAAAAAGAAACATTTACTAACTGACAATCTAACCTTAAGTTTTAAAAATCCCATATAATATTATCTTATAAGAATGTATTAAAAATATTACCTATAGGCTATATTAAAATATCTAAACAAACTATGCAGACCGCCAATGCAAATAAAAAATAAATATTAATTCCAACATTCTAAGTAAATAATATGTTTTCCAATTACTAACAGGCTCTAAAAAGATTAATAAATAAATAAATAAATAAATAAATAAGTATATACCTGTTTTGCCTTGACTGCCAATGATTAAGCAAGCTTTGACATACTTTCGATGAAATTTGTGCTTCAAAAGTTGAGTTGGAGTATGACATACCGTAAATGGTTTTATTGTTCTAGATGTTGACAATTCTGTCAATTGTTGACGAAAATCCTTATCATTGATTAAATCACGTCCAAAATTGGCTTTTTGTCCAGAAGAGTTATGACCAGATTTTTTTTCCTTGTTATAGATTGTGCCTTTTCTAGTCATACTCTCATTGAGATTTACTTCAACTTCCGTTGACAAATTTATTAAAATATTTCTCCAGATTTTTGGAATACCATTTGTTTCTACACATGCACGAAACAAATTAGCTGGAGATCCTTCAGCGATTGGACCAATTAAATGATATAATCCATTATCTGTTTTGACAATCTGTTTTGTTTTACGAACTACCAAAATACCAGCTTTATGAACTTTCTTCAATTCTGTGGTTTGATCTCCTGCTAATAAAGTACCTAGAAATACAAAGATAAAATTATAAAAATATGCACAAAAAAAAAATACACTAGGTATTCAAGATACAAATAAAGTAAGATAAAAGATATTATAGACATTTTTATTTTATATTTCTTTAATTTTGTTAGGTATATAAAATCTTGAAATTATAGAAATTAATAAAATGCGAGATAAAATATATTATGGAAATTAGGTAAAATATAAAGATTTTTATTCACTATTTTGATGTGGAAGCTGAATTGTCGCATCAAAATTATTTTATAATTAATAAGTTATTATTTTTTATAATACAATTTTATATGAATTGGTTAAGAGGAAGTCGCACCCGCATACGTTGTCTCCGTCTTTCACACATACAACACAGCCCTTAGGTTATATTTGTTTGCTAGTTTCAATAGGGTGCTATCAGTTTTGATATTAGAGTGAATTGACCTATTAACAAACTTTTAGGTAACAACATTATCTTTGTTCTCTTGTTGGTTTTTTACAATATTTTAATTTTTAAATGAGTTATGAGTATTTTCAAATAATAATATATTACATACTGATAACTCACTTAAAAATTAAAATATCGTAAAAAACCAAAGACAGAACACAGATAATGTAAAAACCCTTTGATTGGTATTGACATAATTTGGTTTGTGTGTCTTACAAAGGAATGAACTATGTTTCCATATAACGTATGGGTTGTAATATTTTGATATTACGAGGATGTCAGCACACCATTAAATGTTTTCTCTTTGATGCACTCGCAAACATAGCAAATTAATGTTAAGCAGAACCAACCCTGTGTTGTTGCTTTTAATATTTGAGTGAAATAATCTATTATCAAACTTTAAGTTCAGAACATTTCCAGTATGTGTTGGGTTTAATTAAGATATTATAATTTGTATGCAATTTTAAGCAGTTTTAAATTTTACTAATTTACATAAAAATAAAAATATCATAAAATTGCTAACGAAGCGACATAGTTAAGTAATGTTCTTAACTTAAAGTTTGATACCTAATAGGTGAATTCACTGTAATACTAAAAGTAACAACAAAGGTTCTGCTGAACGTGAATTTGGTATGCTGCGCATAGGTCAGAAAGAGAAAATGTGCTGACATTCTCTTAAATGATTGGACTTTGATATACCAGTTTGTCAGCAAAAACTTGGTATACTCTATTATAATTCACATTATCTATATGACTAAGTAACCTACACATATTTTAGAATTCTGTCTGTGGGAGATTGATGGTCCAATAGTCTAGTTTCGTGTCCTATAAATAAAATTCAAAAATGTGTATAGGGTAATGAGTAATATGGGCAATTTAATTATACAGTGTATCCTGCTTTTACGGAAACACATTATATGAATTAAAAACATAAAATGAAATATGTGCTGAGATCTGTGAATGTTACATCTTTCCTTCCACCAACTGTGAAATACATATGATGTAAGTGTATGACATAGGTTATCTACTCGGGTTTGAGCCCACCACTATGCGGCCTGTGTATATCAATAGTCTATACAGTAAACGTAGGGTACTATTAGCGTAGTTAGTAGTCACAAGGTCTGTTTGTCTGCAATCAATACTTGATATTAAAATATACAATGGTAAAATGTTTTTCAAAATTTGTTACCTACTTACTAACAATTCAATACCAACCAAATATTAAACAAAAATCTATTTTTAATATTTTATTGTTTTGTTTGTCAATTTAAAAATGAATGAGTGAATTGTATATTAAACAATAAGTATGTTCATTACCTAATTGGAAAGTCTCTAATTTTAAACCTAATGCAGATAATTCTAGTGCAGTTTTTTTTAATACATGACTAATACTATTAGCTATGTAATAATAATAATATAGCATGGTCTAAGAAAATAATTTCATAAAAGTTGTTTTGTAAAGTTCTTTATTTGTGATATGAAGAAAAAAACAATTTTGAAATCAGTTGAATTTTGAAAAAATGACAACAACTTATATTTTAAAATATAGTATAATTAGGTAGGTATTGTAAAATTATATGTTTTTTTTCACTTTTAATACTTCAATAACTAATGCTAATACAAAAGGAAATAAATAGAGACCAGAATTATATGCACTAAAAATGCACTAAATATGGTGCGAATATACATGACCAAAATCACAAAATATGCTCCTATATGCACAAAAATAATCAAAATATGCAGCATATTCATTACCTAAACATTTGGGCCAAAATGAAAAAAAAGTTAATACATTTTTTTAAATCTAAGCTGCAGAGTATTAATAATACAGACTGTATTGCCAAATAAATTATCTATAGAATAAAATAAATAAAAACTTTAAGTAAATCATATTTTAACCAGTTTTATATTATTAATATACTTAGTTCAGTGGATTCATTTAAAGATCCCTCATAAACTAAGGTAGTAACCATGTTATTATTTCGTTTATATTCTTGGAGCAGCATAGTTGTTACAAATATAATGTTATGCTAAACTATTTTAAACAAAAAAATATAAATATTGATCATCAAAAAGATTTCTGTGATTAGGAATTTAAAATAACTTGTTGATGAACATATTAATTCTAGATTTTATCTTAATAAAAACCAAAGAAAGATTAAAAAATTATTTTAGATTCTGAGTGGAACGATGAATTTTTTTTTTGTGTCTGTGTACACGATAAGTAGTCGAAATAATGCTTCGATTTTCAACTTCAGTATCTTGTTCGATTGGAAAGTGAATATTGTTGGTGCATTGGTGAGGTCAAAATTTAAATTCCCAGTAATTTTCAAAGCGCCAGAAAAACCCAAAGAAAAATTAAGGAAAA
>NC_042493.1:60517236-60520973 GCF_005508785.2 Acyrthosiphon pisum
CTAAGATTTTAAAATGTAATACAAGATTCCTTATATGATTGTACTTTATCAAACAAAAAATATCTATAAGAAAGTCAAATTAAATTTTTATGATCGTTTGAAATTCATATTTTTACAACATTTGATATTCACTTGATTTCTCATGTAACAATTTTCTTATTTTGTTGTAATTAAAAAACGAATGACTGTAGATACTTGAAAATTTCACTGAATGTTTATATTAGTATTTTCTATATACGATGAAATTTTGAAAATAATTTGACACTTTTTGAGCTGTTTACGGACATGGTCAGTTTTCAATTTTTTTAGTTTTTTTTTCTATAAATATCAATAAAGTTTTATCTGTTCGGCCAAAAAGTGTAAACATTTAATACAAGGCTCCTGATATATTTTTACAATAGCAGTTGAAATATATTAAAAATACATAGGCACAATTTTTTTTTATAATCATTTAAAGATCGAATTTTGACAAAATTTATCAAATTTAAAATTTAATAATTATTTCGTAGTTAAAAATTTATAAAATGTTCAATTTTTATATCTAAGGATTAAAAATGTAAAACAAGATTCCACTTAAGTAGTTAATTCTGTTACCAAAAAATCTAAAAAATACATAAGCACAATTTATTTTTATAGTCATTTTAAGCTCAAATTTGGACGAAATCACGTTTATAACCTGGAATAACTATTTTAGTTATTTTGTAGTGACTGTATATTATTGAAACTTCTAAAGTATACTATTATATATCTATGATAGTACCACAATTTGTTAATAGTTTTATTAATAGTTTTTACATTCAAGTATTACATATAGCGTTCGGGGAAATCAAGCACTAATGACCAGTCACAACACACACAGTCACACATTAATAAAAAATAAAAATGCTCATACCTAACTATCCTAAAAACTGAATTATCATTAAAAAAAAACCCACATACAAACTTAGAATCTGTCAATATTGTTACTATCGTGTTACTATCAAATTTCATAATAACTCAATTTACTCTATTATTTAAATTAACAAAGCTAAACACGAGGCTAAACATGATCGGCTGGGCATAAATTTGCCATGTTACGCACTTGTAAGAGGGAAACAACAAATATGTGTGTAGTCTTCTTAAAGAAAAAATAAACATTAGACCAATGTACAACACTTGCCCTAACCTATATACTATTTGTTTCGTGCTTGATACCTAATTAAAAATTGTATTTTTAATAACTTTAGTGATAATTATAAATAATAAATGGTCAGTAAAAATTTATCCATTCAATTATTTTATTTTATTAATTTTAATTTATATGGTTAGAATAAATAGTTTTTGTGTACCTAGTCATAAAATCATTTTATCCCTAAAACCTCAATATTCATCAAGTCAGGTCCTATATATCAATAAAAAAAAACACTACAAATAAAAATGTACATCTCAATTAGGTACCTGTCAATGTGATGACTGACTTTGAATTGCCCTTGTTTGATTTAATTTGCTTTGTATTTACTGACCAATTGGTTAAGTACTTCACTTTACTTTTTTCCAAACTTCTTACTGATCCATTAGACTGATCTGCACTTAGTTCAGATTCGCTGGTATTGTCACTACTATTTGGTATCTGAACAGACTCAACTAATTCAGAATCAAATTCCATTGTGTCGTCATCATTTCCATTGTTGAAGGTAGTAGGTGATGCATTATCATTTTGTGATGACACAGGATTTGGTTTTGGTGGTTGGTCTACCTCAGTTGGTGGTAGAAATTCTGGTTGTTGAGTATCTTCTTGAGCAGTATCATTCATCGAGCTTTCTTCAATAATTGTGTCACAAAATTTCATTGTTTTATTAAGAATATTGTTCGACTGGCTGTTACGTGTCAATGTTGTTTTGGGTTTATATTCAGCAACCGATGGTCGTTTAAATGCATTTGCGGGTTCACCTGTGTTGTTTACCTGTGACCCGCCATCTTCCGTTGGTTTACTCGACAGTCGTGCGCCATTATCCGAGGGCATCTGCATTGTGTGACGTGTGAGGTTTGTGCCATTGCGCTGTCCATCTTTAGCGATGTGCTTAATGCGCCTTATGAATAAATTGAATTCGGATTCAAATTTACTGAAAGAATGTACTTGCAAAAATTGATCCATTATATCTCGCAACTGTGCACTCTTCTCTTCAATAATATCATTAAATAGTAGCGTTTCGATAGGCGGTTGTGCCATCTGTTGCGGTTGAAATGTCGAGCTCGACGCTGTTCTTTGGTACGCCATCTTTAAAAACCGATCCACAATGTTATTGTATGTTGACGATACGAGAAAGCAGTACGCGTCGAGATAATAATGCAACCCAACAACACCGTTTGTTTAACACGAACGAAATGAAAAAACAAGAACAATTGACGTCGGTTTACAGCAATAATAATCGTTCTTCGCTCAAATAACAGAATATTGGACTCCAAACAATGAATACCGAACGCGTCTGATTAAGTTGCATCACACACAAGCCGCCAATTCAAACGTCAAATTTCAAATGAAAACAGCCGAATGGCCGCCGTTGTTATCACGGTACACAGCATAACGCTGGACGGTGACCGCCATGAACCACAATACCGTTTACCTCCAACGCTTGTTTACGGTTCCATTTTATTTACCCGTATTTTTAAATTTAATGCCGATCACTACTGTAATATTATTCACAATAGCCAATAATTATACTCATTTACAGATTACTTTATGTTTACGAATAATAACTGTAATTATTTTTTTCTATTTTTTTTATCCGAACAATTTCCTTCATAACCATGGTAACTGATCACAAAATATGTCCTACATAGTAGGTCGTACCGAAGTCATAACCTCCACGGCGGGCTACGCGGTAATATTATAACCGTGGGTACTAAGTAATGCGGGTACCTCCATGCACAACAAAATTATAATAATAACCAATAGAAATTATTAGAATAATATTGATCTTCAATTTCATTTGTTTAATGCATACAAAATGTATGAATAATTAATATTTTAATCACGGATCAACATAATAAAAATAATATAAAAGTTCGTAGTTTAAATCTTGTTGATTTTATTCAATTTATGTCTTATGTCTTATTCTGTTCAGGGAATATTTCCTCCGAAACTTTCTAATATTAAGTATAAACATCTTAAGTCATGGGACATATTTTAATATTATGTATGTGTGTAGGTAATATTTTTATGTACCTACCCAATAAAACCTGATAAAAAAAATTCAAAATAGGTAAATATTTATGTTGTTATTTTTGCCAAAATGTTTTAAAAAACATGAATTATTTTTACAAATAGTTTTCATTAGAAATTAATTTTAAAAATTTGAATCATAATATAAAAACGAAAAGTATTGAATAGAAAATCAAAATATGAATGAAATAAAGGAGCTAAAACAATCCAAGAGAAATAGACTGACGTATATTATACTAACAGATATGGGCATATACGGCGATATCAAAAATTGTCTTATCGAAAAAATATTAACGCTACAAGACAATTGAAATTCTCCTTTATTGAATGTCAGAATGTGAAACATTATAACTTATAACAGCTAGTAGCCTTGTAACGGATAGAATCCGTTTACTCACAACACATAAATATCATTATATATGAATAGTTAAATTCGGCATGAGCGATTAGGTAAACGACCTCCTTAAACGATTTTGGCAATAGTCAAAATTGCAAATATACAGTAAAAGGTTAACCGGGTAGTTAAAATAACCGA
>NC_042493.1:60521034-60532829 GCF_005508785.2 Acyrthosiphon pisum
CTATAGACCAGGATGTAATAACTGATAAATATTTAGTAATTCGCAGAAGAGATGACTCTCTACACAACAACACAGATAATAAATTAGCTACTAGAACATTATGGCGAATACGCAGATTAGATTAGGAATGTCGCAAGAGCTTGGCGAGGACGATGGTCACCCGGACCACATCCGTTAGCGAAAAGATAGCGTATCGATAGGCAGGGGAGCAGGGACTCGAATATAAAAGGGAGCGTGAAACAGCCTGTATTCAGACGTGTCCACTCCAGAGCACAACAAGCACCTTCACGTCACTCTGTGTAGTAACTTGTCATTTGGACTTAGACAAAATTACTGAAGAACATTTAAATAAACTACAAAGTATCTTTTCATCTGTCTACATTTATTTATAAACTACCCCGTCAATATCTTCATCATCAACACAAGTGGTCTCGCTTCCTGCAAAATCATAATATACTCGTAGTTAACGGCTATCAGAATATCATTCTGACCAACCCCAACGACGAGAATATTACAGCCTACTGGCCTTCTCAGTTCACGAGAAACAGTTTTTATGTAAACATTTAAATTTTATTGAATTTTATTAAATATTGTTGGCTATAATAATAATAGTGTAATCAAATTTTTTTTTTTTGTCCAGAGTGTTATGTGCAGCTGTACCTACTTCCTACGGTGCCTATATAGTAAGGTCGTTACGAAAGCGATTGCGCTCGCCGCTGTCCAACCTAATAAAACGTTCTCTGAATGACGGCGGCGCGAATACGCGATTTCATAAAATATTTATAGTAATAATAATAATAGTTTTATGGTTTTTAAAAATAAATGTTATACCATTGATTGAAAAATACTAGTATTTATAATCAATGATTATACTAACTACTTACGACATCGCATCGACGTTATCGACGTACACAAGCGGGCGAATGACCACAATTGTCTCCTAGCGATCATATTATATTATTTATAAAATTACGATTCCATATTAGTATATTACTCATTGTATAAATTATTACTGATTGTATAGATATATTCTTGTTTTATAATAAAAAAAAAAAATTACGATTATTGACCGCATATGATTTAATAATAATTATAATAATCTAAATATACCAAAACACATTGATTATTATCAATAAAGTCTGTGAGTTGTGAGTAGGTAAATATAAAGTAGGATGTACTTCTTATTAAAAATATTATGTACATTTTATTCTTAAAATGCATTAATATCAAAATATGCAAAAATATTTACTGATGAGAAGGTGGTACGTTTTATTTTTTTTAGGTTGTTATTAAACAAGCTCATTTGTAATCAAAATCGAGAGATCTATTCAATAAAAATATCTATTAACATAAAAATCCATGCCCTAGTAATACGTTTTTATCTATACAATCTTTAATATAGGTAGTTATTTTAATATTTTTTTCAAATTTAAATAAATATACATCTTACAATTAATCTCAATAACTGTAGGTAGTAGGTGCGTGTTGTGTATAGATAAAAAACATTTTTTATGTAACAAATGCTAATTTTCTTTTAGTAGGTACCTATGTAGTAGGTCATAGGTACCTTTCTAAGTGTGCTAGGTAGTTGGTAAATTAAAGTCTACGTAACTCCAGATAAATAAATTAAACCTAGACTGCACATACCTATCATTAATCAACAATAAAATAATTTATTTAATTAATTAATTTTAAATATTGTGACAGTTCATATAAAAAAAAGTTGCAAACCGCTCTACTATAGATTATTAGGTTTATTAAGTTTATTTAGTATTATTAATAGGTGTCAAATACTCAAGTGTCACTCGTCATAGAGTAGATATTGTAATGGATGTGTTAAATTTAAATTTGATGAGAAATCAAGTATTAAAAACTATTTAACTTTCATTTGAATACATTGTAAATACTATTTTACTGTAGGTATATAGAATATTTTATTTTCAGATATACTTTTGCATACTTTTCTTTGATTCTTTTTAACTAGCTACTATTTAGTATATATTAAAAACGAATAAGCAATAATATTTTAACTAGGTATTTTAATTTAAAAAAAATTTCAGTTTTCTTAAAATGTCTTTTATATTCTGTTTGTTGTATAAATAGTTGCTACTTATATGGAACATTTAATTTTTCATAAGAATGAATTTTTAAATTTTCATATTTTACAAAATAAAAGTTTTCTTTCGGTACCTACATCTTCATTTAAGTCTCTAACGCTTTTTCACAAATTTTATTTGTATGTATTTGGATGTTTGAAGTTTTTTCCATTTATAGACTCAATATTTTATATAATACTAGAACTATCTTATACAACTTAGAAAATCTATGAACAAATTTAATATCATGGTCAGGTATCATATCAATTAAATAATATGTAGGTTCTAAATTGTAATTATTTCTTAAAACATTAAATAGTATATTTTGTTATAAAGATAAATACATAATAATATTCTATCGATTATTATAATTTTATTAAATTATAACCTTAGTAGTTAGTACCTATAGAACTGAAAGTAAATTGTTGTTTGTTTTATAATAAAATTACAACTTACAAGTAAATAGGTATTATAAACACATAAGCGCTGCCATAGTGACATATTATAATCCTAATGGCTGCAGTTTTTTAAATTTAATATATCTGTGAAAGTACTATGTAACCTAACCTAACCTTTTATTTTTTAATATAGTGTAGTTTGTTTGGAAGACAGAGATGTATATAAAATGCATTCTAGCTTTGTCTCTCTTTGACTCTTATGGAAAATATCATTGGTGAGAGTTGAATAATTGCATCACATTTTTATATTATATTAATAAGTACAGATTTCATCTTGGTACAAATGATTTAAAACTGGCCTACTGTATTACTAAGTACAGTCTATTTGAACATCATCTACAAGTAAATTGCTGTTAAAATTTGTTTATCAATTTGTAATAAGTAATAAGTTAAAAAATTTCAAATATATATTTAATATTTATAATATATTTCATAACAATATATACAAATTATAAAAATAAAAATAATGTTAATTTAATAATGATTAGAATCAGTTTTAAATTAAGTGTCTGTCCAATAAATCAGGTAGGTATAGGTACTTATAAGTTAGATAAGATAAAATTATTATTGCAGATTGCAATGTATGTATAAAAATCTATTAATCCAGCAGATAGATGAAATATAGGTAGGTACAAATTGATAATTTTTACTTTTTAGATATTAAATTATACATTAGACAAAAAATTATTAATTATGAATTAAAATGCATTTTAATAATGTATAATATATATGCTTGGGTGTTAAACCGAATATTATGCAAAACGATGAGAAGGTCAAATATTTTGTTAATAAATTAAATTCCTATTCATATGAGATTGGATGACGGTGTTTAATTGATGTGGAAAATGAACATGATAATATGCAAAATTCAATCTTTAGTTACAACTATTATCACTTTTTAATAGTAAGCAGTAATATCACGCAATAATAAGCATTGCAATTTATCCTGTAAAAACTAATTTAAATGAAAATACTAAGTTTATTTATTCATGTTTATTCAAATAACAGATCCAAAGCATAAAGATTTAACAAAAGTTAAAATTAATAAAAATATAAAATATAGATAAAGATAACTTCAAACATAATTATAGAGGAGGTATGCCAAATATGGATATTAGTATGAGAAGTATGGGATATTTGGCTGGCTATAACTCTATAAGCTAGGTAATCTAGGACAAAAAGTACAAAGTAAAAAAATACACAGTCAAAATAGTACCAATTTAGTAAATATTTAGTTTACTTACTGATTTGCTCATAATATAATATTATTTGTTCAGCTTCAAAAATCAAAGCACAATGGCAAACTAAAAACACATTATTGTAAAACCAATAGGTACCTACCTAGGTATGTAAGGGCCCATGCTAAACTGTTTTTCCAGTGCCTACTGCTTATTGAAATAAAACTTCTTTAAATTATTCAAACTAGGAAAGTATATCTAATATGTTAGGTACCTATAGGTACTATTATTATATTATGCCTTAACTCTTGAGGGCTAAAGCCCATTAGAATCACGATCAATAGTTATTGTTATATCTTATAGAACTGAACAATTTTTGTCGTATAAATTACTAAAATTACTGTGTGGTTTGTTAAAATAAAGATTTGCAGAATGAAAATCCCCGACTCTTGGAAAAATGATCCTCAGACCACAATATTACTCACATGTCACAACCACATGAAAATTATTGAAGAAATATTTTTTAAACGCTAATAATTAATATAATTACCACATTATTCATATTTAATTACAAATATAGTACAGGTATACTTAACATTAAAAAAATTAATATAGTTATAATAAATAATTTTCAACATTAACATTAACATTTTGTTTTATAATATTACGATAATATATTATTATGAATAAATCTATAAAATGCTTGTGTTTATAAGTAATATAGTAGTCTAATTATTTTTTATTCCTAGGGTTGGGCATTTTTCCGTGGTTGTTCATTGGGTATTGCAGAAAAAAGACCAAGGAAAATAAACAATTTTTAAAAATTTAAAATATATTAATTGATTATGAAAGTTTTTTTTTTTTTTTTAACATTTATTTGAATATATACAATCTGTAATAATGGTTACAATAGGCATATGGGCTGAATTTACAATGGTTGTGATTACGTGAGGTGAGTAGCAACCCAGCGGTAACACTCGACAAATTATGAAAGTTAAAAATATATTAAGGGGTATAAAAAATCAATAGTATGGGAAAATGCCATGAAAATGAATTTTTGTATTTCCAATAATATGGTCTATTGAGCGATTTGAGAGTAAAACACCTATTATAAATATTGTAGAAGAGAATTTAATATGTGCCTGTATAAAAGTAAATTTTCGGTATTTTAATTAATAAACTCAGTAAGTAAAATATCACAAGTTTTAGGGCTTAATATTGGACATTGAAAATAAAATATCGAAAATCGACTCATATACGTCTCAATAAACATACTATTCTTCTCTTCAATAATAATTTCCATACTATGTAACTCTTGTAAGCATAATATTGGAAATACGAAACTAAGTTTCAATGTTTCACTAAAATTCAAGTTTGTAATTTGTGTGTAAAGTGATCACTGACCACGTATTATACATTTATACTACGCACACATTTACACGACCCACATACACGATATTGCCTATATTGAACTCCTTAAAAACTTATTACAAAGAAAAAGCATGTCAACAACCCATATGAGTCAATAAATTATAAAAAAAAAAGAAAAAAATTGTTTCCAGATCCAGTACATGTGGATTTTGAAAGGGCCAATTGAAATTGTTTTAGGAGATCAATTATAGATCATAAGTATGATAATAATAATAAATAATAAATAATAATAATCAAAGGTTGTCTTTGTCATCTTACTCAGTCTGTACACCGTAAGATTCAAGAGTTAAGTCTAGAGTGGGCATGGATTATTTGAAAAGTGTATACTTCGATTCAACTTAGATTATCATTAATTAGTTTTTTTGTAACTATTTTATTATATTTAAATGTAGGTAGGTATGTCAAATTATTTGACTTATTAGCTTTTTTGCAAATTTGCAATGTTACCGGTGGGCGGTGATTAATGATAATTTAATATCAATAATTTTTTCTTGTGATAATAAATTATTATAACTAGGTATATTTTGGGCCAAGCAATGTGTAAACAGTACAGCTCCCATGTAGTGATTAATAAGAGAAAATAAAAAAGTAGGTAGGTATATTTTAAATTTTTAAAAATTGTTCTTTTTTCTGTGTTTTTTTTTCCTTGGTCTTTTTTCTTTTACCGGGTTTTTTCCGGGGTTTATTATATTTAAATAAAACGTAATTAATGGAGCATCAAAGCACAACCGCACAACAGTACAACACACTATATAGTGCCGCGCCATCAGTTATTACAAATTACAATTAAATCGAGGCGAAATTTGCCATTGTAATTTGTAATGTATTAAAACCACGATATTTACGCGATATTACACGATATTATACGCGTCTTGCATAAAAAAAAGACAACTTTTCCGAAACTTAGATAAGATACATAACAATTAACAGTATAATTGTACAAAATTGAAAATAGTACCTACACTGTATTTACACTGTATTTATCACTATTTTTATTATTGCTGTAGGATCTACAAGAATCTACCTAGTACCTAATATTCGGACGTAGTGATACTTACAATATGTAATTTTGTGATCTAAGAAATGTATTATAATGATTTACTAACCTTACTTGTTCTCTTTTGAAACATAAAGTTTCTTTTAGCCTTTAGGCCTTGATCTTGAACTCTTGAAGATAATCTTCAAGGGGTATAGTTTCTTCGTTGGGATGAATATAAGGCCACAACACCTGAGTTCTGAAGTTGTCTAGATAATAAGTTAGATGATACATTTAACTTTATGCCACAATTTTTGTTTTATAAATGGTCACAATAATATTGTTCAATAATCTGTATATTTGCCTGCGAAACCGTATCAATGACATATTTTTGATGATTTACAGTCGTAGGTACCGATACTCGTATGTGTACATTTTTGAGCATTTTTCACTAAAAATTATTTTTCTACTTTCTATAAAAATCGTCTATGGTGTTTGTCATTTTGAAACAAAAATTCACAAATTCACAAATGAGAAAACTTATATACAAAATAACACTCAATACCTACAACACAGACATTCGAACACACGGCAGTTCGGACACTAAATACCTACTAAATACGACTATTATACTAGTCTACGAAGTCGAATTACGGCCTACCTATCAACTATGTACCTATTTATGTAATTTTCGGGTATGTGAGTATATAAATATAGAACTGTTGCAATGATAATAATATTATCTACCTACACCTATACTCAATTATCAAAAAGGTAACGGTATATCCCACAATAAAGATATAAGATTAAGTTATATATTTAGTTATTATTAAGTATTAAGGGGATTCGATAACGTGATTTTCTGTTTTTGTCTAACACACGCGCCACATAGTATTTTAGACGTGTTTTTTGCCAAACATTCCAATTGATCTATTGAAACGATAAGAATTCTGAAAATAGATTGGAATTTGTCGTCAAGTCTACTTGAAATTGACTTTCCCACATGTTTGATATTATCCCCCAAATTCCTAAAAATGTCATATTAAAAAAAAAAAGTGGGTAAGTGGATGTCGCTCTGCTGTACAGTAGGTTACAAGTGGGTCACTGTATAATGGATAGTATTAAATTTGAATTCAATGATATAATATCACTGTATAAGAAAAACGATTCTGAGCGGAGACGGTTTGTCAATTGTCAGTCTAGGTATTAGACATATTATTATAGGTATACTTATCTATAGTATTAAAAATAAATTCCAAATTAATAATATCACAATATCCATCAGGTAACGCGTTATAGGTACATCAACAACAAACCGTGGTACTATCATAGATATATTATAATAGTATACTTTAGAAGTTTCAAGTACCCACAAATAATATTATACAATCATTACAATCACAACAAAATAAATAAAATATTTATTGGCAACAGAATTAAATATTTACGTGGAATCTTGTTTTAAATTTTCAATCCTTAGATATAAAAGTTGAACATTTTATAAATTTTTAACTACAAAATAATTATTCAATTTTAAATTTGATAAATGTTGTCAACATTTTAACTTAAAATGTTTATAAAAAAAAATTATGCCTATGTATTTTTAATATTTTTCAACTGACATTATAACAATATATCAGGAGCCTTGAATTAAATTTTTATACTTTTTGGCCCAACAGAAAAAACTTTATTGATATTTATAGAAAAAAAAACTAAAAAAATTGAAAACTGAAAATGTCCGTAAACAGCCCAAAAAGAGTCAAAATATTTCCAAAACTGTATGGGGTATAGTAAATGCTAATATAAACATTCAGTGAAATTTCTAAAGTCACTCGTTTTTGAATTAGGTACAACAAAATAAAAAGAAATCGAGTGAATATCAAATGTTGTAAAAATATGAATTTCAAACGCTCATAAAAATTTAATTTGAGTTTTTTATAGACATTTTTTTTTTTGATAAAGGTAGATTATTCTATAAGGAATCTTGTATTACATTTTAAAATCTTAGTTCTAAAAAGAAAAATTTTTACAAATTATCAAAATAATTTGATAATTTTCGTGATTTTTATATATTTTGTCAATTTTTGAATTTTAAATGCTAATTAAAAAAAACTGTGATATTTTTCAAATGTCATTGTAATAATATAGTAGGAGCCTTGTATTAAATTGTCAAGTATTTTTACTCAACAAATAATGTTTTATTGACATTCATAGAAATAAAAACTAATTAAATTGGAAACTGAAATTGTCCGTAAACAGCTCAAAATAAATCAAAATATTTTGAAAATTTTATCATGTATAGAAAATGGAAATATAAACAACCAGTGAAAATTTCATGTATCTACAGTCATTCGTTTTAAAGTTACAGCAAAAACCAAAATCAATTTTCTCGAAGACAGATTTTGCGTAAAAATTCCCGTTTTTCCTTAATTTTTCTTTTGTTTTACACGGCGCTTTTGAAAACTATTGGAAAAATTTTACTTTTGACCCCCCCCAATGTACCAACTAGACTCACTTTCCTATCAGAAAAGGCACTGTTGAAGAAAATCCAAGCACTTTTACTGTCCTAAAAGGTGATGACAGACACAAAAAAAAATAAAAAAAATAAAAAAAAACACACATCATTGTAAAATCAATACATTCATCGTTCCACTCAGAATCTAAAATTAATAATGTGGGAAAGTCGATATCGCGTAGACCTGACGACAAATTCAAATCGATTTTTAGAATTCTTATCGCTTCTTTAGATCAATTGGTATGTTTGGCAAAGAACCAGTCTAAAATCCTATGTCGCGTGTGTGTTAGACAAAAAGAGAAAATCACGGTATCGAATCCCCTTAAACCAAAATGAATGTAGATCACAGCCAAAGCTAGGTGTTAGTCATATTTTACTATCACTGAACCACAATTAATAAGTACTACTAAGTAGAAGGGCTTGGATTTGAAAAAAGAATTCCGTTTTATGCTATTTACAATTGAAACTCCACACAATTTTTGTGTTTATCGTTATTTAGAATTAAAATTTAAAACGTTATACAAGTTTTGCATTTATTGTTATTTAGAATTGTGTTAACACTTATTAAATGTATTAGGTAATAATAACTAATGTGGTCAGGTAATCTCGCGGATAATATTAAATATAATCAATTCCAATGTCCGTATGCATGAAATAAATATTTATACGAAACCGGTATAACCTTTAAATAATTAGATTTTAAATTATTTCGTTTTGCGTTATTTTTCGTTAAATGAAATTCTACAAATTACGTTTTGCGATATTTTTTGTTTAATGATATTCTATAAATAACGTTTTTCGTTATGTTTTGTTGAATGATATAAATATATAATTTGTTATTAGTTATGTTTTGTTTTGCGCTATTTAATTATTTTTGATTAAAATTACGTTTATAAATTTCAATAGTTTTTGTCAAATATAACGCAGAACGCCATAATCATAACGTTTGCAAGCCTTGCTATAAGTAGATATTAGATTCTGAGCGGAGCGGAGCGATGAATGAATTGATTTTACAACGATTATGTATGGTTTTTTTATTATTATTTGTATTTGTACCTATCTGTCATCAGCATAGATAATATAAGATCTTATATTATCTATGGTCATTACTCATTATCTTTTGGGACAAGTAAAATGTTTCGATTTCATTCAATAGCATCTTTTCTGACAGGAAAGTGAATCTAGTTATTACGTACGTTGAGAGTACAAAAAAAAATTTCCAATATTTTTCAAAAGTGTCGGGAAAAACAAACAACAAAATTAAGGAAAACCCAGGTTTTGAATTTTTATAAATTTCAAGAAAATTGTATTTGTTAGGTCAAAAGGGTTGAACATTTAATACAACTAGGTTTCTTATAAGTTGTTTTAATTTAGCAGTTGATAAATATTAAAGATCCATAGACACGATTTTTTTTTTTATAAGCATTTAAAATTAAAATTTTAAAAGAATCAAAATTTTAAAATTTATTGTATTTAAAAATTTATAAAATGTTAAATTTGTATAGATAAGGGTAAAAATTTAAAATAAGGATACATATAAATAGTTCATACTGTACCCAAAAAATCTAGTAAATATAATTATCACAGTTATTTTTTAGACATTTTAGTTCAGATTTGAATTACTTATTAAAACCAAGAATAACTATTTTAGTGATATAAAAATATTATTCGTAGGTACTCGAAAGTTTTAGAGTATATTATTATATTTTATACACACAATGCCATTTTCAAATTTTTTTCCGCAAAAATCAATTTAATCTACTGCAGTCGTACTATATGTTGGCTAGTAGTAAAATAAATTATTCTTATCACAATAATATCATCAAATATTAAACTTAGTAATATATAAGCTTACAGAATTAAAAAAAATTAAAAATTAATAAATGTTCAGAATTACGCTTAGAATCGTATTTCGTATACAATGATTTTATATCATTGAGTTCAAATTTAACACAATCCAAAACAGTGATCCACTTATAACCTGCTGTACAGTGCACAGCAGAGCTTACCACGCTTACTAGCTTTTTTTTTTGTAGATTATTATTAAATATTATTATTATTACAATACTAATATTAAATAGGCATATACAACTACAACTATAAATCATTTTTATTTATTTCAAAATTACCTACAGGCTATAAATCATTAATATTGTTATTGTTTCATCGATCATGTTATTAAAATGTGTGAATGTTTTCACTTTTTTCTATAACAGATTCGATATATTTATTTTTTGTAATTTCACTGACCACGTAATTATTCTGAAACAGTTCTGATTCTATTTAAATTAAAATTATTATAATTTATTCAATTTTTTATGACTCAAAGATTAGTATCAGACTTAACAATTTAATAGAAAGTTCCTCATATGTCATAACTAATTCTTACTGAAACCCAAATCTATTATAATATAGTCACAATTTTAGATTCTGAACGAAGTGATGAATGTATTGATTTTACAAAGATGTGTGTTTTTTTTTTTTTTTTTTTGTGTCTGACGACAACTTTTGGAGCAGTAAAAATGCTTCGATTTTCAAAAGTTGTACCTTTTCTGAAAGGAAAGTGAATCTAGTTGGTACTTTGGGGGGTCAAAAGTGAAAATTTCCCAATACTTTTCAAAAGCGGCAGGAAAAACCTTAAAAAAATAACGGAAAAACGCGAATTTTTACGCAAAACCAATTTTTGACAAAAACGAAAACTTAATTTTACTGTAACTCAAAAAATAATTATTGTAAGCACTTGAAATTTGCAACAGATGTTTATATTAGCGTTGTCTATACAGGGTTAAATTTTCAAAGTGTTTCGACTTTTTTTGAGCTATTTATAGACAAATGAAATTTTCAATTTTTCTAAGTATTTTTTTTTAAAATAACGATAAAAAATTTTTGGTTGGATAGAAAACTTTGAAAATTTAATACAAGGTTTCTTATAAGTTGTTCTCACAGTGATAAAAAAAAATCCAAAATCGTTAGTCACAATTTTTTTTTATAAGTGCTTAAAGTTTAAATTTATACGAAATATGTCAAAATTGCGAAAATTTGCAAGTAATTTTGTGGTTGAAAAATCGTAAAATTTTTTTCTTTTATAACTAAGCTTTTAAAATTTGGTACAAGGTTCTCCATAAGTTTTTCTTTAAATAT
>NC_042493.1:60532879-60535041 GCF_005508785.2 Acyrthosiphon pisum
ATAAAACTATTTCATCATTATACTATAATATAATATTATAATATAGTTGATTTTTATTTTATCACAGGGGTATTCATTGGCCAAGTTTTGGTATAAAGAGAGGTAGATGTGAACTTTGCAGTGTTCGAGGAGTAGAGTCCCGGCCACTTTCTTCGTGTAACCACTGCCGAGTATTTCTGTGTTGCAATGAAAGGAAAAATTGTTTTGTAGAATACCATCAAGTTGATATTGTATAATTTTTTTAATTATTTACAAAACTTTTAATAATTTTACTACAATGTATTATTTTTTTTTTTATATGAAATAACAAAGTAAAAATTGGCAAGGAGTCCGTTTATTTTTATGTTTACGATTTAAATAAATTTATATTATCAGAATTAGATTTCTCGTATTTTTTAATGCAAATAATGATTTTTTTATTAATTTTCATTATAATGCATATCACCCTGACGGGACTTAGAAGTCCCGGGAAAAAAAGTAAGTGAAGCGCTTAAAAAAAAATTTTGAAAAAAATCAGAGACCTTAGTTGGACCACAATAAAAAATTCTATCAAAAAAAATTTTAACTTTTTTCATTTTTTCCAATAGCCGGACTCAAAGGGTTAATGGTTCTTTGACATTTTTACCGGTTTCACATGCACTTTGTAAAAAAAAATTACTAAATTCAATTACCTCTTGTTGGGCTTGCTCATCGGTATCACCATCATCTACATCGTATTCGTCCTCAGATTCTGGATCATCCGGAACATCCATTAATAGCCAATCTTCGATATCTTGATGTTTTTTACTTGCACTCATTTTTAAAAAAAATAATTTGAAAAAATATGTTAACGATAAAAATTGACGACGAAATATACGAGACGTGCGTACGTAAGACTATATTATATTATATTATATTGCGAACACACGACCGGCTGTTTTACGACTGACGAATACTGACGGGATATATGAGTCCCGCGACAAAAATGTTGATTAATTTCGTAAATATAGATAACATGACGACCAAATATATTTTATTTCATTGTTGAGAAGAATTGAAAAATAAACAAACGATTAGCGTCGTCCGTAAACAGATTATATACGCAGAATATAAATACAAAAATACAATTACTAGAAGATAAGAGTACGGTTGGGTTTCCCCTGCTACAATGTAAAATAAATAGTTAAAGAATAATTATATTTCACTTTTTTTTTTTTCAACGTGTATTAGATGGGACTCAGATGTCCCGCCAGGCCAGAACATACCGATATCTAAATGCATATATTTTCTATTACTGATTAAAGTGTCCGGGACTCAAACGTCCCGCTAGTACCGAAAGGGTTAAGTGTTGATGTTTTGACCGTGTTTCACAACACAAAGTGTGTCTCGGTATGTAAGGCGTTAGGTAGGTTGCTAGGTAGGTCCGAGTTCGAATCCGTCGTATGCCCTCCGGGCGGCGATACTTTCCACGCCGTAAGATTTACACGGCCGCCCGAGACCCGAATTTTTTTGCATTTTTTTTTCGATTTTTTTACGTAATTTTCCGATCTTTTCTCTTTAATATTATAATATTAATTTAATAATATTATCTTTATCTTTATTATACATACAACTTATACATTTACTTTGTACCTATTGCTTATTTTTTTTTTTATCTTTATTATTAATATATATTAATTATACTTACACTCACTCTATTTACTAAAACGTTCCCTTATTACCAACTATGATTTGTTTCAAATGCCCCATATTGTTAACGCAAGTGTCAGTGATAGAATATGAAATGTTTAAGTGTTATCTTGACTATGTAAGAGACAAATAGACAATGTACCTACCTTATATTAAAACAAAAGTTTATTAAAATAATATCGAAAACTTTTAACAATAGTAATAATAACATAAGTAATAATAATTTATAGGTACATGTGTATTTAATTATGTTTGTAATTATTAAATACAATAAAAATTTTGAAATTAATTAATAAGTTAATAGGTAATGGGTTAGATAAAACTTTTTTTTATAATTTATAATTTCATAATTTTATAATTTATATTTATTTATATTTATATTTTTATTTTTATTTCGGGGGGCTGCCTTCGCCGTCGTCTTCACATTATTTTTAGATTCTGAACGAAGTGATGAATGTATTGATTTTACAATGATGTGTGGTTTTTATTTTTTT
>NC_042493.1:60536125-60538835 GCF_005508785.2 Acyrthosiphon pisum
GATTTTTTTTGATAAATGTTGATAAAAAAAAATTAGCTGGGACAAAATACTTGAAAATTTAATAGAAGGGTCCACATATGTTGTTCTAACTCCCATTCAAAAATTATAAAAATACATAGGCACAATTTTTTTTTATAAGCATTTAAAGTTCAAATTTTGACTAAATACGTAAAAATTACGGCAATGTTCAAATAATCTTAAACAGAAATTCATAAAAGTTTTTCTTTTTAATTCTAAGATTTGGAAATTTAATACAAGGCTCCTAACATATTTTTACAATAGCAGTTGCAAAATAAAAGGAATACATTGTCACAATTTTTATTTATAAGCATTTAAAGTTCAAATTTTGACAACATATTATGTAAAAATCACGAAAATTCGTAAATTATTTTATGCTAGAAATTCATAAAAAATTTTCCTTTTATATCTAAGATTTCAAAATTTAATACAAGGCTCATAATATATTTTTACAATAGCAATTGAAAAATAAAAGAAATATATAGTCACGAATTTTTTTTTATAAGCATTTAAAGTTCAAATTTTGACTAAATACGTAAAAATTACGGCAATGTTCAAATTATCTTAGACAGAAATTCATAAAAGTTTTTCTTTTTAATTCTAAGATTTGGAAATTTAATACAAGGCTCCTAACATATTTTTACAATAGCAGTTGCAAAATAAAAGGAATACATTGTCACAATTTTTATTTATAAGCATTTAAAGTTCAAATTTATACGAAATATGTCAAAATTGCGAAAATTTGCAAGTAATTTAGTGGTTGAAAAATCGTAAAAATTTTTTCTTTTATAACTAAGTTTTTAAAATTTGGTACAAGGTTCTCCATAAGTTTTTCTTTAAAAATAATATATCCTAGACTGACAAATCATCTCCGTTCAGAATCGTTTTTCGTATACAATGATATAATATCATTGGATTCAAATTTAATTCCATCCATTACAGTAACCCACTTGTAACCTACTGTACAGCAGAGCGACATCCACGACTTACCCGCCTTTTTTTATTTTTTATTTTTGCCGTTGGCTTTGGTTGCCGTCGCGTAGGTCGGGGCTGCCGACGCCGACGGGGCTGTCGTGGTTGTCGCCCTCTTCCGCCGTCTTCCCCCAGAACCTTTGCTTTTAGTGCCTGGAATATAAATTACTTTAAATATATTGCTAATTACGATATGAGCACCATAATATATAATTAAATGGGGAAAGGCAAAATGTCCTGGAAAAAAAGTCTCATGGCAAAGAAGTACAATTTAGAACATTTCAAATAAAACTTATATAATCACTCTGTAGTCTGTATAATATGTCAGTTTTGTGTGAAAGATACGTTGATAAAATTATAAAATCTACCAGTTATATAAACCAGTTATATATGTCAATTGTACAGTACGGTATAGAATAAGGTTAGACAAAAAAAAACCGATAATTTTCGGTTTTTTCCAATGGCATCGGCAATAGATTATACATATATAAATATAGATTATAGGTGGTATATTATATTGATATAATAAAATAAAATATTAATTTTAATTTTATTGAATTTTGTTATTGAGCATGACGCCATATACGCGGTGACAGTCGTAGTAGGTATATTTTAAATAGTGATACGTCTTTAGTGAATCCCGAACGAAAAGTCCGGTATAAAAAGTATATAATATAATATACACATTATATGCATGTAATAATATATATAGTCAGTTCATATATAATTATTATTTATTTAAAAAATGTAATTGTTGTACTTTTATTATATTATTGTATTTTTTTTTATATATTATTACTTCTTATTATATATTTATATATCAAATTATTATTAATTATTATTGTTAGGTTTTTTAAAACGTATAACTTTTTTTTAAAATAGTATTATTGTAGACTAGATTATATAATGTTCAATTTTTATATTAAGTCATTTTATAATATTCACGTCCGCTACATGAAATCGATTATATACTTATTGTAGTATGTAGGTATAATCTTATGGTAGATAAACTGTAGACATACTGCCGCGATAAACATTAGATAGATATAGCCATATGTATACATATAAGTATACCTACAAAATTTACAGTGGATTTCCGTTATATTTTTGTTAGGTATAAGAAATAATAAGAAGTAATAAAATATAAAAATAAATACAATAATATAATAAAAGTACAACAATTACATTTATAATATTACATGCATAATATAATGTGTATATTACATGCATATATTATAAAATAAAAAAATTAAATATAATTGACAATTTTGTATTTTCGGACTTTTTGTCCGGCAATCAAAAAATGAATCCGGACTTTTTGTCCAACTTTTTTTATACCGGACTTTTTGACCGATTACCGTCTTTAACAGTTTTAATTATTCAAAAAATGGACATTTTAACATTATAATTGCATGTAAAGGCTTCATATAGACGAAAAAAACATGCTTCCTGACAAGTCATCTAACTCAGTGATATATAATATATTATTATTTTTTAATAATTATTAGATATTATTAAAAACCAATCTCCGGATTGAAAAACAAAAAAAAAAAAAAAAGATATTATTAGATATTATCTTTAGAAAACAGACTTTTTTTCCTACCATCAAAATAAATATTTAATTAAGAATAAAATATATGCATTTCAAATAGGTACTCACATTTACGGCGATATGCCCGAAGCCGTTGCAATTAAAACAACCTGAAACAGATACATTTTA
>NC_042493.1:60539220-60540434 GCF_005508785.2 Acyrthosiphon pisum
TTTCTACAAATTCAAAATTCGTGTAGCAAAATGCATACTCCTGGGTTTGGATGCACATTTATTAACGTAGAGTTTATGAAAGAAATTCGAAAAGGATTTGAATCTACATGGATTTTTAAGTGTAAAATGTGCAACTTATTGACTACAATTTTATCAGAAACTAAAAAACTGGAATATATACCAATAAACAAAGCCATTACCAATGGTACTTGTGCTATTGGTATAGGTTATACACAATTGGCTGAACTTTCAGCAAGTATTGACATACCATGTATGTCTCCAAACACATACATCAAACTCACTGACATTTTAAGTGAAGATATAAAAGTTATTGCTTGGAATGTCATGAAACTTGCCGGTATTGAGGAAAAACAATTAGCGCTGGAAGCAGGTGATGTCGATATCGACGGTATACCTATGTGCCCAGTAGTTGCCGACGGACAGTAGAGTAAACGTAGTTACAAAACTAAATACGACGCATATTCAGGAGCGGTGAGATAGTTATAAGATAATTTAAGTATATTTTTTGATCATTAGTATTTCCAATAATTTTATTTTATTTATATATAGGCTACAATTATTGGTTATCGTACAAAAAAAGTATTGTTTGTCGGAATACGAAACCGATATTGCGCAAATAGGCGGTAAACGAATTAATTTTTCTCAAAAACAGTCGTACAGCACTAGAATATATACTGCTGTAGTATCATTTAATACAAATGGCAATTATATACGAGAGATTCACAAAAAGATAACAACCAAAAGTCCAGGTACATTATTTAAAAAGTACCTATAGTCTACGACGATGCTTTCAAATTAAAAAAAATTGATTACAAATTAAAATTAAATAAATACTGCCAAAACTTATATTTCACATTTCACGTTTTTATATTTTGGTGTATCGTATTAGCTATCAGTAAAATTAAAAATTGAAATAATTTGTATATTAAAGGTATATATAGGTATAGGTACAATAATTAAATAAATAAAATATTTCATTATGAATTATTTTTCAGTATTTATAATTTATGAATAGTATTAATTTATTATTATTATGAAGGTAGTTGTTTTAATATTATTTTATGTGTATAGGAATCGTAGCCAAAAAATTTTTGAAGCATGCGGCAGATAAACGAATAACATTAAGACGCAGGAGAGCACTTTTTAAATTATCTGGAGTGTATAAATCAAAAAAAATATCATGCGGCCCCGAC
>NC_042493.1:60540484-60541324 GCF_005508785.2 Acyrthosiphon pisum
CAGATTCAGTTGAGGATTTTCCTGTTTTCATTACTTTTGATAATCTGGCTTGTTTATTCCTGTGAAATTCCCAAATTAATTACCTGACTTTCTGCGGTTTTAAATATTTTGTTAAAACAGTTATAACTATCTTCTCGTTTATTTTTCAAAATACAAATTACATTTTTAATTAATATGATAGCGGAAAATTTATCTTGACTTTTGGACTGCAATAATTTACTGATTGGAGATGTTATAGTAAACATTTCTTAAACAGTTATTAAAGTCAAAATAAATTCACCAGACGATGATAATTTAGATAAGTAAGTTGCTTTAGTTGCAGTGTTTATATCATCCCAATCTGATATTTTGTCTAATGCCTCGATTATAGAACTTAACCTCGTGAAAAATTGTAAAACACAATCATGTTTTTCCACCCATCTTGTTTCACATAATGAATGCAGTGATGATTTTAAAGTATTTTTTTAAATATAATTTTTTTTTGCTGATGTGTTAAAAAAAATTATAATTTCCGTCATTATTCCGAAAGCATTTCTTACGAATTTTATTTTGCATCCTTTCATAATTGACAAATTTAAGGCATGACTAAAACAAGTACATTTGATTGCATTTTTCATTTTTGCATTAAGTGTTTTAACTGCTCCACATTTTTCGGATAGCATAACAGAGCATCCATCTGTAGTAATTCCAACGCACTTTTCAAATGGTAAATCCAGTTTATTGTAACGGATAGTATCCGTTTTCTCACGATACACAATTAATAAACCAATAATAGTAAATAGATTGAAAGTATATTCAGCGATAGAACTATCGAATAAATGAATAGGCAAATGACCTCAA
>NC_042493.1:60541374-60542378 GCF_005508785.2 Acyrthosiphon pisum
TTAAAATTGAATAATTACTTTATAGTTAAAAATTCTTAAAATGTTCAGTTTTTATATATAAGGATTGAAAATTTAAAACAAGATTCCACGTAAGTAGTTAATTCTGTTATCAAAAAATATAAAAAATACATAAGCACAGTTTATTTTTATAGTCATTTTAAGTTCAAATGTGGACGAAATTATATATTAAAAAACCTAGAATAACTATTTTTGTTATTTTTTGTGATAGTATAATATTACTCGTGAGTACTTAGCTAGGAAACTTCTAAAGTATACTATTATATGTATCTATGATAGTATCACAGTTTGTTGTTGATGTATAACGCGTTATAAGTATCTAATGAATATTGTGATATGATTAATTTGGAATTTATTATAGATATCTATTATTTGTCAATTTTTTTTTAATACCATAGATAAGTATATGTATAATATATCTTATACCTGGACTGACATACCGTCTCCGCTCAGAATCGTTTTTCTTATACAGTGATATTATTGAATTCAAATTTAATACTATCCATTATACAGTGACCCACTTGTAACCTACTGTACAGCTAAGTGACATCCACTTACCCACATTTTTGGAACTTTAAATGCTAATAAAAAAAAACTGTGACTAAGGATTTTTAATATTTTTCAAATGTCATTGTAATAATATAGTAGGAGCCTTGTATTAAATTGCCAAGTATTTTTACTCAACAAATAAAGTTTTATTGACATTCATAGAAAAAAATTAATTAAATTGGAAACTGAAATTGTCCGTAAACAGCTCAAAACAAATCAAAATATTTTAAAAAATTTATCATGTATAGAAAATGGAAATATGAACAACCAGTGAAAATGTCATGTATCTACAGTCATTCGTTTTAAAGTTAGACCAAAAACCAAAGTCAATTTTCTCGAAAACAGATTTTGCGTAAAAATTCCCGTTTTTCCTTAATTTTTCTTTTGTTTTTCACGTCGCTTTTGAAAACTATTGGAAATTTCAAATTTTGACCTCC
>NC_042493.1:60542428-60543954 GCF_005508785.2 Acyrthosiphon pisum
AAATTAAATTGTTATGAGTGTTTGAAATTCACTATTTTTACAACATTTGATATTCACTCGATTTCTCATGTAACGATTTTCTTATTTTGTTGTAATTAAAAAACGAACGACTGCAGATACTTGAAAATTTCACTGAATGTTTATATTAGCATGTCCTATACACAATAAAATTTTGAAAATAATTTGACTCTTTTTGAGCTGTTTACGGACATTGTCAATTATCAATTTTTTTAGTTTTTTTTTCTATAAATATCAATAAAACTTTATCTGTTGGGTGAAAAAGTGTAAAAACTTAATACAAGGCTCCTAATATTATATTGTTTAATGATTAGTTGAAAAATATTAAAAATACATAGGCACAATTTTTTTTTTATAAGCATTTAAAGATTGAATTTTGACAAAATGTATCAAATTTAAAATTGAATAATTACTTTGTAGTTAAAAATTCTTAAAATGTTCAATTTTTATATCTAAGGATTTAAAATTTAAAACAAGATTCCACGTAAGTAATTAATTCTTTTACCAAAAAATCTCAAAAATACATTTACACAGTTTATTTTTATAGTCATTTTAAATACAAATTTGGACGAAATTACATATTAAAAACCTAGGATAACTATTTTAGTTATTTTGTTGTGATTGTATAATATTATTCGTGGGTACTTGAAACTTCTAAAGTATACTATTATATATCTATGATAGTACCACGGTTTTTTGTTGATGTATAACGCGTTATAAGTACCTAATAGATATTATGATATGATTAATTTGGAATTTATTATAGGTACCTATTATAGGTAAATTTTTTTTTAATACCATAGATAATTATATATATGTCTAATACATAGACTGATATACCGTCTCCGCTCAGAATCGTTTTTCTTATACAGTGATATTATATAAAAAAAAAAATTGTGTCTATGTATTTTTAATATTTTTCAACTGCTATTGTAACAATGTATCAGGAGCCTTGTATTAATTTTTCACACTTTTTGGCCATATAGATAAAACTTTAATGATATTTATAGAAAAAAAAACTAAAAAAATTGATAATTGACAATGTCCGTAAACAGCTCAAAAAGATACAAATTATTTTCAAAATTTTATCGTATATATAAAATGCGAATATAAACATACAGTGAAATTTTCAAGTTTCTACAGTCATTCGTTTTTTAATTACAACAAAATTAGGAAATCGTTACATGAGAAATCGAGTGAATAGCAAATGTTGTAAAAATATGAATTTCAAACGCTCATAAAAATTTAATTTTTAGTTCCTTATAGACTTTTTTTTTTGATAAAGATTTTCCTATAAGGAACCTTGTATTACATTTTAAAATCTCAGTTCTAAAAAGAAAATTTTTTACGAATTATAAACTCAAAATAATTAGGTAATTTTCGTGATTTTTCCATATTTTGTTACTTTTAGATTCTGAGTGGAACGATGAATGTATTGATTTTACAATGTGTGTTTTTTTTTAATTTTTAATTTTTTTTAAAATTTTAAAATTAAAATTTTTTTTTTT
>NC_042493.1:60545366-60553789 GCF_005508785.2 Acyrthosiphon pisum
GATAGTATCACCAGTTTGTTGTTAATGTATAACGCGTTATAAGTATTTAATGAATATTGTGATATGATTAATTTGGAAATTTATTATAGATATCTATTATTGGTCAATTTTTTTTTAATACCATAGATAAATATATGTATAATATATCTTATACCTGGACTGACATACCGTCTCCGCTCAGAATCGTTTTTCTTATACAGTGATATTATATTATTGAATTCAAATTTAATACTATCCATTATACAGTGACCCACTTGTAACCTAATGTACAGCAAAGTAACATCCACTTACCCACATTTTTTGAACTTTAAATGCTAATAAAAAAAAACTGTGACTAAGGATTTTTAATATTTTTCAAATGTCATTGTAATAATATAGTAGGAGCCTTGTATTAAATTGTCAAGTATTTTTACTCAACAAATAAAGTTTTATTGACATTCATAGAAAAAAAATTAATTAAATTGGAAACTGAAATTGTCCGTAAACAGCTCAAAATAAATCAAAATATTTTGAAAATTTTATCATGTATAGAAAATGGAAATATAAACAACCAGTGAAAATTTCATGTATCTACAGTCATTCGTTTTAAAGTTAGACCAAAAACCAAAATCAATTTTCTCGAAAACAGATTTTGCGTAAAAATTCCCGTTTTTCCTTAATTTTTCTTTTGTTTTTCACGTCGCTTTTGAAAACTATTGGAAATTTCAAATTTTGACCTCCCGAATGCACCAACTAGATTCACTTTTCCCATCAAACAAGATACTGTTGAAGAAAATCGAAGCAGTTTTACTGCCCCAAACCGTGATGACAGACACAAAAATAAAAAAATAAAAAAATAAAAAAACAAACATCATTGTAAAATCAATACATTCATCGTTCTACTCAAAATCTAAAAATGTGGGTAAGTGGGCACCGATCTGCTGTACAGCGTATAGGTATAAAGTGGAATGTGTTAATTTTGAATTCAGTGATATAAAATCATTGAACACGAAAAACGATTCTGAGTGAAGACAGTCTGTATTATACTTATCAGCTTATATTACTGTCTAGGTATATTTTAATAATTTTTGCTATTAACGTAATTTATTTCACTATTTTTTGGTTGAATTAATTTTAGACGAAAACATTGCCTTTTAAAAAGTCATTATCTGTATACAATATAAAAACATAGCTAATTTAAAAGTTTCGAGTACCAACGAATAATATTTTTAATTTATAACAAAATAACTAAAAGTGTTATTCTTTGTTTAAATATGTAATAACTATTGTGCATTTTCAATTTCGGAATCTCAGAACTAACAACTACATTCACTTTTCCGCCTGCCTAGATACTAAAGTTGAAAAATAGAAGCATTTTTCCGATTACCTATTAAATTATAAATACAGAAACAAAGAAAAAAAATTAAATAAAACACACCACAATGTCAAATCAATACATCCATCACTCCGCTCAGAATCTAAAATGTAATAAAGTAAGTTGTATTATAGTATTTTTCTTATTTTATATTGAGCTGATATCAGAGTGATTTTTATATTTAGGTACCAATGTTATTATTTTTTAAAAACTGATTAAAGTAAAAATCTACTAAGTACTTACCTAAAATATAATTAATTCTAAAATTTTCCAATTTTGAGTATCTATATATTTCATCCAGCTTAATTAGTAATATAAAGAATTATATAAAGAATAAAGATGACATACCTACTATTTGCACCTATAACTAAAAAACATAATTTATAATTTATAGCACCTATTGGATAGTATGTCAGTAGCGTCATTTAAATTTTTGAGAGGGGTGGCAACATTGTTGACTGGCCCATAATAAAACTAAAAAATATCGCTCGCTAAATTACATTATATTTTTATCTCAATACAAATAGCATTCTTACATCATTTCATACCTACTGGTTACGATCAAAGAAACCATATTTTTTGAGAGATAATAATAACTAAATAATTAATACATAATATGTAGAGGAAATCCTAAATATATAGGTACCTATTAGCTACAATATGAAGCCCCAAAAATATCTCGTACTCGGCCCAATAGCAGGCCACTAATGACGAGGGATTGGGGGGTGGAAAATGCGACTGTTACGAGTAACGTAAGAAACTTTCCAGATACTCGTCATTTATAGGTACCTATCTATATTATAATAACAACAATAATTTTGATGGAATTTTGTGACTTATATTATATTATATTGATTATCATTTGAATTATCAAGAATCAAGACTACCTACCTACTTAAGTACTTGTTGAATTGATAAAACATGCATAGGTATTATACTTTTAATATATGTAAACTAATAATTTCTAAAACATTATACTGTACCATTATGATTTGGTTGTTAATGATCCTCAATGAATAAGCCAACTTTTGTTGAAAATGGTGTCGCACAAAACTAATAGACTTCCGAGCATTGCTATGTTCTTTCAATCTTTTATCTGCTATGATCGCTAAACGTCGAAGAATTTTAAAACTTCTAATCAATTCCTGTATTCTTATGCCGATGGAATGGACAACAGCTGCATCATCAGCTGTAGAAATCGTTCTCTGAATGCCACCAGGAAGTCTACCAGAGAATTGTGTTAAAACGTATTTCCAGGTCCTTGGAATACCACCAGCTTCCAAACATGCACGATACAAATTATTTGGATATCCTTGAGCGATTGGTCCAAGTAGATGGTATACTCCATCATTAGTCTTAACTATATCTTTTGATATCACAAAAACCAATCTACCAGCATCGTAGTTTTCACATGATATGGTTTGACGATCATTTTCCAACAAAGTTCCTAAAAACATATAAACCGAATTATGAATAAATTATACACATTGATATTGATAGTGTTAATTCAAACGCTCCAAACTGTTCAATTAAAGTAGTATACAGATAGAAAATTATCAAATATTAACCGAATTCGATTAATAATTTTTAAAATAACCTATACAAATTCTGAAGCTAGATTTGTAATAAAATGTTCTTAAATAAATATTGTTATACCATGAAATGTATATATGTAGGTAGCTATGAAGTACAAATAATAAATCATCTTAGCAAATAAAAAAAAGTGTGCAAGTGGGTAGTACTCTCCTGTATATTGGGTGTCGTGTGGGTCACTAATTAATGTGTTAAATTTGAATATATTAATTTAAAATTATTGTTTACGAAAAACGATTCTGAGCAACTCTGTCAGCCTATATTAATAAGTATATTTTATGATATTGTTGCTATTAACCTCCTGAGGTCCATCACGTATTTAAATTTTGTAGTCCCACAAGCCTAATGTCTATTTCAATGGACAATAGGTTTGTAAAAATACAAAAGAAAAATTAAGATTGGGCGCTAAAGCAGTAATTATAATTGTCCATTATAATGGACATTGGGTCTCAGAAGGTTTTAAAGTACTTACTTTATCATAGAAAACATTGCTTTTAAAATGTTATTGTGCGTATAAAATATAACAATATAGGCCTATTAAAAGTTTTAAGTAGCCATGAATAATATTATTAAATAACAACAAACTAAAATTGTTATTCTTTGTTTAAATATATAATTTTTTCAACATTTGAACTAAAAATTTCTATAAAAAATATTATGTTTATGTATTTTTTATATTTTTTGGTAACAGTATGAACTATTTATGAGAATCCTTGTTTTAAATTTAATATTTTATTTGATTTACTGATTTTTATTATATTTTTGTTACGATGCTAAACATTTGAATATAAATATATTTGAATACTTACCACTTAATGCGGCGGTCAAGCTTGAATCTCCCTGCTCTAATTTTATGCTTTTGACGGTCACACACCAATTAGATAAGAACTTTGGTTCAATTTGTCCGACATTATCTATCAAATGTGGACCATAGTAACTTGGCGGAGGCGGCAAACGATAATGAGGTGAGTGAATTGATCCAATACTTAAATTACTCGTCAAGTGAGAATTATTTTGGGGTCTGTTAACATTTGATGACGAGGTGGCCGCATCGTGTGGGCTTTCACCAACAATTCTTGATGCTGAAGGTTGTTGATACATTTTATAAGATACGAGTCGTTGAATTAAACTCGCAATATTTTTTGTAAAGATAATATTAAATTATAATTTAATAAGTAAGACTTGGCGCGACAAAAATACAAGAATACAACACTTGGACAATTTAACAAGCACGGACAGAACCAACACCAACGTGGACTGCGGACGAGACGGTCACTGCCTACTGTTCAACAAGTGTCCGGCAACGAACACGCAATGATCGACACCAACGCTAATCACTAGGGGCGGTGTCTCTCCAAAACCAATAGAATCAGTATTCTCTTCCATGCTGAGGCGAAACAGGTTTGTCTGTTTCCCCCTTTCGTTCGTCTCGTTCTCGCTCGGACACTCGATGGCCGATGGTCGGCTACGTGATGTTGTATACGACAATGGACCACGGTGGGACTTCCGTCTGTATTTCTTTTTCCATTTACCACCCTTAGCGTAGAAATTTAGAGTGCTATAACAACTGCAATAGTTTAATCACTGTTTTAACAATAATTATTGTATCCATAACTCATTTCACGGGTGTTGGACGTCGACGGGCCTTCGGGCATCAACAGATCAAAACATTTTTGTTAAAAAAAATGTTATATATATGAATAATGGGATATCTTGAGTATCTATTAATCGTTTTGCAATGTAGATTCTACATTTCTACTTCTACTCTACTAGTTGTGTTCCACGATCTTCCAAATTGCGAACCGAGATTTTTATAAAAATTGTTCATACTAAATTGTGGCCAACGATTTGTTTTAAAGTGCATACAAATTGTGGCCCACGTTTTATTTGGGTACATACTAATTAAAAATATAAGATATAAAATGATGTATTATGAAATAAATAATTCCATGTTATTATTAACTTAATTTTCTTTTGTATTTTAAATTTTTACACAGTTTTAGGACAGTATGTAATGATGAATACCATTACTTCGCAGATAGGTTCAAATTGAAAATAATAACGTTAATATATTTTATATTTTTATTAAAATTCTTTCAAATACTTTCAAGTAATGTACATTTAATTAGTTCAAGTTTATTATTGACATATTCTGTGCTAAACCATGTATGTACTCTACACATTTTTTTAGATTCTGTGGCGGGACATGAAATTAGACTATTGGACCAACAATCTCCCTTTAATATAATTTTAAAATATGTATAAGAGTACTGAGTGATGTTGGTAAAAGAGTTATAGAGTGTATGTACTCAGTTTTCTCATATACACACGCAAGGTATATTATATGAAAAATAAATGGTTTCAATAAAAAATATTTGTAATATATGAATATACTTTTTTGATTCGTAATTAAAACGTTTTGTTTTGTGTTGACACCCGGCACACCTCGTACCAGGTATATATCTCCATCAACGTAAAGGCGCTACATATATATAAGCCCAGGCGTCAAATTTCCTAGATCCGGCACTGTATATAGATATCTTATTATTTTATATTTATCAAAACATAGATGAACACAAAACATATGAATTTTAATGAAAAGCTCTATAGCTAAAAGTAGTTCATATAGTACATTAGTACCTAGTCGTTATTATTAAACGGGCAACGGTTGTAATATTATAGGTATAGACACATCTTAAAAGAGTAAATATTTATCTGGCCACAACTTTGATATAACGATTCGGGGCCGCAACTAAAATCAGACCTTTTTTTTAGTTATCTTTGTGACGAAATGTATCTGCGATAATTTGGCATAAAAATTTTACTATGTGACGTTTATGCACAAGACAAGTCAGTGCGTATCATGTTTATTAAAATATACTAAATTCATTAAATTTTTTAAAAATACAACCTTCTAATAAAATGTGCGTACACAATCAAACCAGAAATAACAATTGAGTAAAGAATATTTTGAAGAAATTATTACTTTATTTTCATATCTCTAATCTATATAAATTAGAATATATTATATACATTTATAATTTTATATGATTCTATGGATTTTTGATTATTGTTAATAATAAAATTAAGATCAGAAAAAATTTAATTATAATAAAAAATGCGTTTATTTGAAACGAAGATTTTTATGGCACAGTGTGGGGCTAGTCAGGAAAAAAGGTTCTAGACAAAATTTTTTATTATATATTAAACAGTTATTTTAGCCAAAACATCCAATTTTCATTCTATCATACTGATCGATCTAGTAATGCGATAATACTTTTCAAAACAGATTTGAGTTCGTTCTTATGTCTACTTGAGAATGGTCAGTCTACTTTTCCCAATTTCACCCCCCAACCTCTAAAAATTTAGCTAGAATATTTTGAAATTTCGGAAATTTCAAACGTTGATTATTCTGGATTTAATCGGAATTTAAAGCATAAATCTTAAAACGAGGATTGACGAATCCCTAATAGAAATTCTAACGAATTTAGATCAGTTTTCAGAATATTATCGCATTATTAGATCGATTGGTAGGATGAAACAAAAAAATAATACATTGATAATAAATATCTTGCGTATATTGATAATATAATTATTGACAATACACCACTACACTACTATAATATTATGAATTTATAATTATTATAATTAATAAAATATATATGTAATAAGTATATAATATATATTATATAAGTATTTAATTGTATGTAGGTAATATATTTTTTGTCACGCCTGCACCGAAAATTTGGTTTTCGACCGTGGTTGAAGCGTCGGAAAGCGACCTTTTTCCATTTAGCGGGCCGTTAAGTGGGAATGGGAATCCCCATAGTGCCGGGGAAAAAAGTAGAAATTCTCAAAAGTGCAGGGCGCATTTTGGTGGAATCAGAAATTACATATCGTAATTACTTTTTTATTTTATTTTAATAAAGTAATTTAATAAAAAAAACTACCCCGATGGGTAAGAATACGCAAACTTGCGGACTTCATAAGGTGATACCTTTGAAACCAAGTCCGACCGATAAATTCTGATTGCATCATTGTACTTAACTCATTGAATTAAATGGTTAAAAAAAATCTAAACGGCATTTATGCTACAAAATAGTAGTTATACAACTTTACATTTTCGGAAACAACTTTCTTTTTTTTTGGTGGGGGAGGGGGAAAAATATGTTGCTCCGGACCGCAAAATGTTTATATACCTACGGCCCTAGATGTAAGATAAATGCTTAATTTGTACATGAATCGACTCCCGGTGTACTGTAATGACAGCCACTCTTCATAAATATATTATTATAAGAAGAGTGTCATCATCATAACCCCAACATATACCTATATCTTAATATTGTATAATGTATATACAGCCACACAGTTGTTCATATTATAATACGTGGTCATATACTATTGTACCCCTTTTCTTTGTAAAATAAACTATTTCATCGGCTCGGATAATATCCATCGACCATTGGTCCGACACACACAACAAAAGTCTCCCTGCGTATACCCTTAGTGACGGTCATACGTAGTGAGGTATATAATATATGTTCAGCTCAATATTTGTGTATCTTAAATAATAAATGCATTTTTAAAGTATCTCTATTATATTAATTGTGTTTTTAATTAATAAGAATAATTATAAGTAAATTAATCTCAAATCTATTTCTTCTTCTTTCGCTCATCGAATACAATATAACAAACAATAATATAATATATTATATTTATTTTGTACCTAACAATAGTTATTTGTCTCCATGTTGGGCAGTGGTTCAAAAAAGTAAAAAAAAAACCGCCCACGAAAGTAAAATTAATTCATAAAGAATTATATTAGTATATATAAAAAGAATACCAAAAATTACCAAAAATCAAAATTAGTATGCATGCAGCTATTATTAGTATCGAATACCGCAATTGTTAATACTAAATATTAACAAAAAAAAAACCGAAATTAATTATTTTACATAACCACACTCACTGGATACAGTGGCAATCGTGGCATGATATCGGTGCATACCTACCCTCTTTCAGAAGAAACGTATGCTGTGATTGTGTTGAACGAGTAACTCCTGTCACCACCCCCGCAGCGTGTCGACGATTTTAAACAGAATTATAGCGAAGTAGAACGACGATATCACATGCGATCCTGGCACCGCCGACTCCCATTTAGAGAACGGCGTATTTCACATAAGACGTATTTAAGACAAGTGCGTCCTACCCCATGCGTCCTCATGCGTCCTCACTGTCTTACAAACGTACCAAATTTTTTACTCGGCAAATCACGGTTAGCTCTGTTAGTTTAAAAATTATAGTGAATTGACCTCTTATAAAATTTAAAGGTAAGATATTATCTAGTGAACCTCATAAGTTTTTTTTTATATTTTAATATTAAAACAAGTTATGAGTATTTTAAAATCCACAATCAATTCACAATTTCACATATCATTATTTTAAAATAATAATAATTTGTCTTAAACGTAAAATA
>NC_042493.1:60555939-60556964 GCF_005508785.2 Acyrthosiphon pisum
TTTTGAACTTTAAATGCTTATAAAAAAAAACTGTGACTAACGATTTTTAATATTTTTCATTTGCCTTTGAAACAATATACTAGAAGCCTTCTATTAAATTTTCAAGCTTTTTTATCCAACAAATAAAATTTTATTGATATTTTTAGAAAAAAAACTAAAAAAAAATGGAAAATGAAAATGTCCATCAAGAGCTCAAAATAAATCAAAATATTTTGAAATTGTTATGGTGTATAGAAAATGCTAAGTTAAACATTCAGTCAAAATTTCATATATCTACGGTCATTTTTTTTAAAGTTACACCAAAAACCAAAATCGATTTTCTCGAATACAGATTTTGCGTAAAAATTCCCGTTTTTCCTTAATTTTTCTTTTGTTTTTCACGGCGCTTTTGAAAACTATTGGAAAAATTTTACTTTTGACCCCCCAAAGTACCAACTAGATTCACTTTCCTATCAGAAAAGGTACTGTTGAAGAAAATCCAAGCACTTTTACTGTCCTAAAACGTGATGACAGACACAAAAATAAAAAAAAAAAATAAAAAAACACACATCATTGTAAAATCAATACATTCATCGTTCCACTCAGAATCTAAAAATTATTATAAATGTAAAATAAACTATTATTAATGTATTTCATACATGCTACTATACTATAGTCATTATTAGATAACTAGAATAATACTTAATTCAATACATTTTTATAGTAAACCAAAAAAAAAAAATGTAAAAATAACTTGTTCAATGTTTTTTAATAATTATGAAATTAATGAGTTAAAATTATTGAAGTAAATTAGTAATTTAAAATTACGCTATCTTCTATTATCTATGGTGTACGACTATATTTGATACAGTTCTACCACGAGTTCACGACTGACACCAGTGTTAATAGCCTTCAAATATAATCACATAACTATTCACAGTGACAATATAAAATTAAAAAAAAAAAATTACCCGGTAATAATTTGCAAAAGAATATTCTTGAGAATATTCTCGAGAACGAGAATATTCTTTTAAGAATATTCTCTT
>NC_042493.1:60557014-60558072 GCF_005508785.2 Acyrthosiphon pisum
CATAGGCGTGCGCACGGGCGAGCCGGTCGAGCCGGGGCTCGACCAGAATCTTTTTAGGGGCGTAGTAAAATGTTTTTCTATACTTATTATAAATTATAAAAATATGTTTGAAACTTTTATTTGTAGTGAAAGTGAAATAAAATAACAACTATTTGTGTGTACCTCTACATTAATTCTATTCATCTAACAAAAACATTGTGTACAAAATATGTATTATGATTAAATACATTAATAAGTTGGTTATAATTTATAAATAGTATACATATACATGGTGTTTATTTAATATTAAGATAAGCTGAGTGCGGACGACCGTAGATGCATTGCTCCACGGAAAAACCTATACTTTTATCGCTTTCAAATTGAAGACCGTAAACAGACTGACATCTCATTTCTCAATAATCTATTCACTATTCAGTATGTTCAGTTGTTAACTATTTACTGTTGTCACTCAGTCACTATTAGTGATGTAAAATTACCGTAATTATCTTTTGAGAGAATATTTGGTAATTTTCTTTTTCTTCAATAATTCATAGATTGAACCCAAAGAAATCCACATCATAAACATTATTTAAATAATTACCTATATGTTTTGTATAGTATAAATGAAGTAGGTATTATAATTGATAATTTATAATTCTTGGTATAGTTAACAAGTGACAACTATAATATTTATGTAGGATTAGTAAGTAAAAAGGTGGGTAAGTGGATGTCGCTCTGATGTACAGTAGGTTAGAAGTGGGTCACTGTATAATGGACAGTATTAAATTTGAATTCAATGATATAATATCACTGTATAAGAAAAACGATTCTGAGCGGAGACGGTATATCAGTCTATGTATTAGACATATAATATATACTTATCTATGGTATTAAAAAAAAATTGACCTATAATAGGTACCTATAATAAATTCCAAATTAATCATATCATAATATCTATTAGGTACTTATAAGTTATAACGCGTTATACATCAACAAAAAACCGTGGTAAAATCATAGATATATAATAGTATACTTTAGAAGTTTCAAGTACCCACGAATAATATTATACAATCACAACA
>NC_042493.1:60558172-60559233 GCF_005508785.2 Acyrthosiphon pisum
CAAGCGAATTATATACGATTACATCGATGTACATCGAATATATCGGTTTTCGTCGCTCCGTAGACGCACAGCTTAAGTGTTGATGTTTCGACCGCGTTTCACATCACAAACAGTGTCTCGGTAGGTAAGGCGTTAGGTAGGTTGCTAGGTAGGTCCGAGTTCGAATCCGTCGTATGCCCTCCGGGCGGCGATACTTTCCACGCCGTAAGATTTACACGGCCGCCCGAGACCCGAATTTTTTTGCATTTTTTTTTCGATTTTTTTACGTAATTTTCCGGTCTTTTCTCTTTAGTATTAATTTAATAACATTATCTTTATCTTTATTATACATACAACTTATACATTTACTTTGTACCTATTGCTTATTTTTTTTTTATCTTTATTATTAATATATATTAATTATACTTACACTCACTCTATTTACTAAAACGTTCTCTTATTACCAACTATGATTTGTTTCAAATGCCCCATATTGTTAAAGCAAGTGTCAGTTATAGAATATGAAATGTTTAAGTGTTATCTTGACTATGTAAGAGACAAATAGACAATGGACCTACATTATATTAAAACAAAAGTTTATTAAAATAATATCAAAAACTTTTAACAATAGTAATAATAACATAAGTAATAATAATTTATAGGTACATGTGTATTGAATTATGTTTGTAATTATTAAATACAATAAAAATTTTGAAATTAATTAATAAGTTAATAGGTAATGGGTTAGATAAAACTTGGCTCCCGGGGCCGACGGGGCTGCCGTGGTTGCCAGCGCGTTCGCCGCGGTTACTGTTGCCGTCGCCCTCTTCCGCCGTCTTCCCCCAGAACCTTTGCTTTTAGTGCCTGGAATATAAATTACTTTAAATATATTGCTAATTACGATATGAGCACCATAATATATAATTAAATGGGGAAAGGCAAAATGTCCTGCAAAAAAAGTCTCATGGCAAAGAAGTACAATTTAGAACATTTCAAATAAAACTTATATAATCACTCTGTAGTCTGTATGATATGTCAGTTTTGTGTGAAAGATACGTTAATAAAATGATAAATCTACCAGT
>NC_042493.1:60559333-60560596 GCF_005508785.2 Acyrthosiphon pisum
TAATTTTTAAGTTGAACCGCCAAAATCGTTAAATTGTATTTTTAATGGTACGTATTCGGTCTAATCCGTATTTTAAAAAGAATATAGCGAAAAGTGAAACAACGCGGTGTCAGCTAAAATAGTTCAAAAAAAGAAAACTAATGGAAGAAGTAATTTTTCAAAAACATCGAAAAAGTGAAAAATGTTGGATCAGTCGATTAAGTAGTTCAAAAGAACGCTCATAAAGGAGGAAAAACGAAAAGTCAAATTTAGAGCGTATATATCAACCCGTTTACATCAAAGGCAATTCCACTTGTATTGAGAAAATAAAAATCAAACCGATTTCTTCGTTTATTAAGAAAAAAAAAATTCAAAGTGAAACGCAACCCGGGCGAAGCCGGGGTAACACCTGCTAGTATATTTATATATTTATATATTATATTATAAATATGCAATAATTGCTTATTAATTATAATGAATATTTTTTTCTTAAGATGAATTGAATGCCTTTAATTTTATATACAAATTTAAATGTCAAAATATATTATCGTAGTAGGTAGTTGTAAATCATATAACAAATTCCAATCTTCTGTTTGCTGATTGAGCAAATATGTCAATGACATCATCATGGTTTATTTCGACATCTCGATGAGCGTGTAATAATGCCAGTCCATTTAGTCGTTCCTCTGATATTCTCGACCTCATCAATGATTTGATTAGCCGTAATGATGAAAAATTCCGTTCAGCTGTCGCACCTGTAGCTGGTAACGTGATAAGTATTTTTAATAATACATAAATTCCAGAAAAACAGTACGGGTCACACCGTTTGAGAGCTTCTAAAGGTGATGAAGGTAATTGTTCGTCTTGCAACCAATTATTATGCCAAACTTCAAATTCGCCCATTAACGTAGATTCTAAAATATCTCTAGGTATATTTATTTCACAAGCTACTAAATCACCAAATTGATTAATTACGTTTTTTATTTTATTGTTTAATTTACATTTGTCATCAAAAATAGATTTTATTTTAATTATGTTGGGCAGCACCACATCTAGATCGTAAACTGACATTAAATCTTCGTCGAATCTAGATTCTAAATCATTTAGTAAATTATCGAGGAAAGGAATAAAAAGCGTTACTCTAAAATATTCTTCAGCAGATTCAGTTTGAGGATTTTCCCTGTTTTTCATTACTTTTGATAATCTTGGCTTGTTTATTCCTCCTGAAATTCCCAAATTAATTACCTGACTTTCTGCGGTTTTAAATATTTTGTTAAAACAGTT
>NC_042493.1:60561562-60563724 GCF_005508785.2 Acyrthosiphon pisum
GGACCACATCCGTTAGAGAATAGATAGCGTATCGATAGGCAGGGGGAGCAGGGACCCGAATATAAAAGGGAGCCTGAAACAGCCTGTATTCAGACGTGTCTACTCCAGAGCACAACAAGCACCTTCACGTCACTCTGTGTAGTAACTTGTCATTTGGACTTAGACTAAATTACTGAAGAACGTTTAAATAAACTACAAAGTATCTTTCATCTGTCTACATTTATTTATAACTACCCTGTCAACATCTTCATCATCAACACGAGCGATCTCGCTTCCTGCAAAATCATAATATACTCGTAGTTAACGGCTATCAGAATATAACTCTGACCAGTCCAACGACGAGAATATTACATTATCTAAAATACTTAAAACTGTATTTCCTATAATTTCACCAGTCATTTTAGGTTCTACTTCCCCTCCAGTATTTTTATAGTTTTCTTGATGACAGTCTAAAAACCCGACAAAATCTTCGTATACTTCATTTTTATACACATATCGAATAACAGTGACTAACTGAGATATTTTTGATATATCAGTAGTTTCGTCGAAGATAACACTGTAAAACTTTGATTGTTTTACTATTTCCAACACATTTTTTTAATATTAAATTTCCCATAATAGAAATAAGTTCATTCTGTGTCGTTTTACTTATGTAAGTGGCTCTAGACTCAGAAGTTAAAAGATGTTTTTTTAAAATCTCATCACCAGATGAAATTCTGAAATTTAATGAAATTCCCTGAAATTTCCGTTATTTTCTGTAGGTTTTTGAGAATCGTCAAATAGTCTACCATCATCGCGATGTCCTCGAATAGGTATATTTTGTTTACCAAGAAATATTAATGTGTCAATTATTGGTTTCAACCGAGATCTATTTTCTTTAACTTGTTCGTAGTGAGCTGTATTTAAAGTATTAATAATTTTATTTTGAGGATTATTAATAATATGTAAAAATGATTTACCATTCTGAACTGCGTTTTTATGGTAAATATTTCTGCTATGAGATTCTAGGTAACCATCCTTTCCAAGTAGCTTAGCAAATTTGGTTAATGGTTCGGTTACAAGACACTTAAGGGGCATTTTATTTTTTGATCCAGTGCCAGTATTAGTATGATTAAAAACTGAACAATAAATACAGAATAAACCATTCATAGATTTCAATACGACTAGCCAAAAATATTTTTCTAAATGCCTTTTTTTACGAATCTTTGTTCAATATGACCACATTTTTTGTGAGTAGAAAAAGGATAGTCATTATTATTTGTGGGTCTCCAGTGATTTTCAATAAGTTGTTTTTTAATCAAATCACTAATATGAGATTTTGAGTTTAAAAAATCTCCTATATCTAGTGATTTATTTAAATTAACTTCAGACGATTGTGGTTGAAAAATATTTAATTCATTTTGTTCTTTAGATATTGGTAAAGATGACTCACAGTTTAAAGATAAATAACTTGGATCAACAGCAATTGGATCATTAATTTTCACAGATGTTATTCGATCATTATTTTCCTCAGTTGTTTTTTATCATTATTTTCCACAATATTTATACATTTCTTTTTAAAAAATTGTGTAATATCGACATTTTTTCGCTTTGACATTATATTTTTCTACAATAAATAAATAAAACTAATTAATAATAACACTAAAACTCAAAAGTCACCAACTAAATTAAAATAATATATCGCGTCAATGTCAAAAGTAACTGGGAAAGGTATACGCGTATATTATGCGTGTGTATCGATGGTTGTCGAGTGTCGAACTGTTAACAGAATTATCTTTAATCTTTATATTCGAATTCTATCAGTCGTCAGTCACCACAACAATTTTGCTATTATGCGGGTAGCAATGAACAGATAACCAATAATTTATATAGATCTTATATTTCTGACAGTCGAATATGAAAAATATTTTTAGATATTTTTAGGACAAAACCCTATGGCCTATGTGCCGCTCAGCCGCCACGCGTCAGCTGGCAGTCGACGATCGTCGTCATAGAATAAAGATACCGTCGTCGTCCCTCAATCGGTCATAATATTGTTATCAATAAATGTGTGTTATTAAAATAAAATACGACGATTTGTAATTGAATAATATTACAATATATTTACATAGGATATCACAAAATATTAAATTTAAATAATACGGCCAACGGGGGGGGGGGGG
>NC_042493.1:60564225-60566788 GCF_005508785.2 Acyrthosiphon pisum
CTAAAAAAACCACATTTTATCTAATTATTATTATTACTTAATATTGTTACTTGTCGTATACATTTATTCTTAGTCATTTATTTTTAATTTTAAAACATTATTTAAATTTTTGTATTTTTATTACCTACTTAATTTATATGTATTTTGATTGTTGTCATATTGTTATATTATATACTTTTTAAGGGGCTATTGCCCGTTGAATATATTCAATAAATAAATAAATATTTTAGTTTATAAATCCTTAACTCCAAATACACCAATGGAGTGTGTTTAACATAAATATATAAATATATTCGTTTCAGGAACATGCGTCAGGTGTGGCTGGCAGAAAGAGCCCTAGCTGATCCCGCAGCTGGGCCACCTAGACCAGTCCGAATGCATTTCGTCGAAGATGCGGCCCGGGATAGTGGCCGGAACAACCTGCCTACCGCAAATGAAGTTGCGGCCGTGTTCGTAGGTGAAGGTGGTCTCCCTCACAGACACATCAATCTGGTCATCTACGACACCAATCCAATCGACCAGCAACGGAGGACGCAATTCATACCAGCGGGTTAGTTAATAAATATTTACTATACACTATGAATGAATTACCTCCTTTTTGCCTGTTGTACACCTCACACACACACACATAATGAACAGAACAGATGTCAGTTAAATTACACCTTATCATATAGAATCATAGCTTTACAATATAATACATTTTGGAAATTCTTTTGAAATTTAATTACTTAATAACTAATATGTTAGGTCGAAACTGACTTCAATCCTTTCACTTGTGCAGTAATACTTATTACATTAGCAGTTTGAGTTTGTTGAGTGATAAAACAAAAGCCATTACATTATTATAGATTTAGTATTTTTCAAAAAACGCCTAACCCCTATATATATTGTAGTGATAGTGTGACAATAAGTTACATTACTTCAATGCTTAATTCACTGTTCTCTTATTTCATAATTTTAATGACTTAGAATTATTAATACTTAGCGTATAGAAATTAGCTGACCTTAGAGTTCATATTTACATTATGTACCTGCTATACAATAAATAAATAACTCATCATGGTTTTAATTGTACAGTAAATATCCGACCACATACATTCTGGAAATTCTTTTAAAATTGAATTAGTTAAAACCGACATATATAATAATACTTATTAAATTAACAGTGTAAATCCATTGTGTTGGTGTGAAACAGGCCATTATACATTAATTATACATTATACATTTGAAAACAGCATGGATCAACATAATACCTATCACAATTTTTCCTCCTAAATAAATTGTTTTCATAAATTTGTAGTGGTAGTGTTATAATAAGTCTACAATCAAATCTAATGTTACATTACTACACTATTAATATATTTTGTGGTTGTACAAAACATTATGTAGGTACTTGCTATACACACAACACAAAAAAAATAAATAGATATCAACAACTACTAAATAGAGTTAAATAGAGTTAAAGGTATAGATTCATAGTTTTGATTTCACAGTATATAGTATGTAATAGCTAAACAATATTATAGCCGACCTTAGAGTTAATATTTTCTATATATTATTTCATATCTATTATTACACACAACACAAACGTATCTCCATAAACTAACTCTCACTTACTACAGACCTTTGGTTTAGCAATTAACTTAAAATTCATTATATTTCTCAAGGGTCGTGTCACTCGGATCCCATGTTGTATCCGCTGTTTTTCCCATACGGCGAGGCCGGTTGGCATAACGGGATGTTGCAAGAGGGCCCTCGAAGAAATAATGTTCGCAGTCGAAACACTATAAGAGAGTTTGCGTGCTACCGTTTGGGCATTCGTTATGAGGGAAATAACGACACGAAGCACCGACTGTTCAGTTCATTACATCGAGGACGGTCATTGTTGCACATGTATGTGTGCGACCAATACGTTCAGATGGAAACATACAATCTGAACTATATACGTGAGAATCAGAGGGATCTCCTTACCGAAGCGTATCAAGGGCTCGTGGACCATGTGAACAGACACCTCAACATCGAACCCATGGCGGTCGGCCGTAGGATCATTTTGCCATCAACGTTCGTGGGCAGCGAACGATACAACAAGATGTGTTATAATCATAAGTATTATATCATCATATAAGTCCCACATGATACACGGACCGTGTGGAACAGTCAACCCGCAGTGTCCATGCATGGTGAACAACAGTTGTTCAAAAGATTTTCCGAAAGCGTACGCAGAGGAGACTGTGTACGTTACAGATGGCGGTTATCCAAAGTACCGCCGACCGGACGACGGCCGGGTGGTACTTGTGAGAGGTCGTGAGGGGAACGAGAGTGTAGTGCCATACAACCCTTATCTTCTGGCCAAGTACGACGCGCACATCAACGTCGAGATATGCACGTCCATAAAGAGTGTCATGTATATAAGTACATATACAAGGGACACGACCGTGTGACATTGGAAGTTGAGGAGGAAGATGAAATTGCCAAGTGAGTCTTAACTTTATACTACACTTAGCTATTTACACATGATTATAATTATTTAATTTCTAAAATTAAAAGTGCAAATATAATATAA
>NC_042493.1:60566888-60568307 GCF_005508785.2 Acyrthosiphon pisum
CTAATGTTTATCGCGGCAGTATGTCTACAGTTTATCTACCATATAGATTATACCTACATACTACAATAAGTATATAATCGATTTCATGAGGGACGTAGCGGACGTGAATATTATAAAGTGACTTAATATAAAAATTGAACATTATATAATCTAGTCTACAATAATACTATTTTAAAAAAAAGTTATACGTTTTAAAAAACCTAACAATAATAATTAATAATAATTTGATATATAAATATATAATAAGTCGATAATAAGAAGTAATAATATATAAAAAAAAATACAATAATATAATAAAAGTACAACAATTACATTTTTTAAATAAATAATAATTATATATGAACTGACTATATATATTATTACACGCATATAATGTGTATATTACATATATACATTATGAATTAAAAAAATTAAATATAACAGATAATTTTGTATTTTCGGACTTTTTGTCCAACTTTTTATACCAGACTTTTCGTCCGGGATTCGCTAAAGACGTATCACTATTAATATACCTACTACGACTGTCACCGCGTATATGGCGTCATGCTCAATAACAAAATTTAATAAAATTAAAATTAATATTTTATTTTATTATATCAATATAATATACCACCTATAATCTATATATATGTATAATCTATTGCCGATGACATTGGAAAAAACCGAAAATTATCGGTTTTTTTTGTCTAACCTTATTCTATACTGTACAATTGACATATATAACTGTAAGTAATTTATATTCCAGGCGCTAAAAGCAAAGGTTCTGGGGGAAGACGGCGGAAGAGGGCAACGGCAACAGTAGCCGCGGCGAACGCGCTGGCAACCACGGCAGCCCCGTCGGCCCCGGGAGCCGCGACGACAACCACGACAGCCCCGTCGGCGACGGGAGCCGCGACGACAACCACGGCAGCCCTGTCGGCGCCGGCGGCCGCGACGACAACCACGACAGCCCCGACCTACGCGACGGCAACCAAGGCCAACGCCAAAAATAAAAAATAAAAAAAATATTGTGAAGACGACGGTGAAGGCAGCCCCCGAAAGAAAAATATAAATATAAATATAAATCAATAAATATATATAAAATATAAATTATAAAATATAAATTATAAAATATCAAATATTTGAAAAAAAAAAGTTTTATCTAACCCATTACCTATTAACTTATTAATTAATTTCAAAATTTTTATTGTATTTAATAATTACAAACATAATTAAATACACATGTACCTATAAATTATTATTACTTATGTTATTATTACTATTGTTAAAAGTTGTTGATATTATTTTAATAAACTTTTGTTTTAATATAATGTAGGGTACATTGTCTATTTGTCTCTTACATAGTCAAGATACACTTAAACATTTCATATTCTATCACTGACACTTGCTTTAACAATATGGGGGCATTTGGAAAACAAA
>NC_042493.1:60569291-60578029 GCF_005508785.2 Acyrthosiphon pisum
AACATTTTCAAAATAATTTGATTTGTTTTGAGCTGTTTACGGACAATTTCAGTTTCAGATTTAATTAGTTTTTTTTTCTATGAATGTCATTAAAACTTTATTTGTTGAGTATAAATACTTGAAAATTTAATACAAGGCTCCTACTATTTTGTTACAATGAGATTTGAAAAATATTAAAAATCCTTAGTCACAGTTTTTTTTTATTAGCATTTAAAGTTCAAAAATTGACAAAATATGGAACAATCACGAGAATTAGCAAATTATTTTGAGTTAAGAATTCGTAAAAATTTTTCTTTTTAAATCTAAGGTTTTAAAATGTAATACAATAGGTATTCCTTATAAGATTATCTACCTTTATCAAAAAAAAAAAAAATGTCTATAAGAAGGTCAAATTAAATTTTTATGAGCGTTTGAAATTCAAATTTTTATAACATTGGATATTCACTCGATTTCTAATGTAGCAATTTTCTTATTTTGTTGTAATTCAAAAACAAATAATTGTAGATTCATGAAAATTTCAAAGAATGTTTATATTAGCATTTTGTATACACCATACAATTTGAATTGAAAATATTTTGACTCTTTTTAAGCTGTTTACGGACATTTTCAGTTTTCAATTTGTTTAGTTTGTTTTTCAATAAATATCAATAATGTCTTATCTGTTTAAAAAGATATAATATTATAAATTACAGTTTTATTTTATTATTTTTATTTTTTATACCTAGCTTTCATATTATAATATAAATTGATAGGTATAGCTCAACGATAAATTATAATATTATATACTAATTACTAAATAAAATAATAGAACATGTGCCTATTAATTATTATTGGCTGGTAAGACGGAGGCTAAATTAGCAATTAACAATGGAGAAGTCGAATATCTAGGCAGACCAAAGATAGCTGTTATTGCTGATGGAGCCTGGAGTAAACGATCATACCGTAAAAAATATAATGCTTTATCTGAAGTTGTAAGTACCTATACATTTTTCTAAATAATAAATTAATAACTTGCATTTTATTGGTTTACTATAGATGCGTATACTAAAGCCCAGGGAAATATACTAACATGTATATAAAAAAATATAAAAAGTGGTAGACGACCGTAAAATACGACGTCAACTTTTTCTAACGAAACCTAAAAATAAACATAAAATTACTTACGTTGGACCCGATGAAAACTATGGGAACGTCTCGAATAATTTAACACACTTAACAATAGAAGAAAAAGAAAAATTAAAAAATATTTTTTTTAAAAGCTACAACTTGATCAAAAAGAAATTCATGATTTAGAAAAAAGAACAATAAGACAAAATCAATGTGAAGAATGGCATTTAGAAAGAAAAAAAAGGTTTGTTTTAATTATTTTATTATATAAACCAGAATAGTATTTGTTGTTGGATAAATGTGTTTCTTTAAACTTTATATAGGTTAACAGCATCTGTATTTGGTAAAATATGTAAATTACGTGAATCCATTTCAAGAGACAAAGTTGCCAAGGAATTATTGTTTGGGAATTTTACCGGTAATGCTGCCACCAGGTATGGAATCCAGCATGAAGACATGGCCAAAGAGCAGTTAAAAAAAGTTACAGAGAAAAATATAAAAAATGCAGGCCTGATGGTAGATGATGGTCTATCATTTTTGGCAGCATCTCCTGATGGTCTTGTGAACAATAATGCTTTAGTTGAAATAAAATGTCCAGCATCATCGAAAAGTATGAGTCCAGAAGACGGAATCGCTACGAAGAAAATAAAAGATGGACAGTTGCATCTCAAACGTAATCACAACTACTATTACCAAGTGCAAGGACAATTGCATATATCGAGTAAATTATACTGTTTTTTTTTGTATTTGGACGCTTAAAGGTTTGTGAATATATTTTATGTATACTCATTGTGGAATATAATATGTAAATAATATTAATTGTGTATATTTATATAGGTTTGATGTTTGAAAAAATAAAACGTGATGACAGTTTTTGGAAAAACAAAATGAAAATGAAATTAAAAACATTTTATTTAGAAAACATGTTGCCTCAACTACTTAATAAAGAAATAAACTAATTATAATTATAATACCTATTCAATCTTATTATTTTTTTTTTTTGTTAAATGATTTGTGATAAAAAATAAATACTAAAAAATAATATACTTATCAATAGATATTATTTTTATTTTATGTAAATTTATTTTTAATTTCTAATTTATTTTTTTTTATAATGCGGGTACGACGCGACTATATTATGAATGAATATATTTCATAGAAATTAATAATTGTATAGACAAATTATAATATACTTTTTTTCGACGAATTCTCATGCGGCATGGATTATTTTGATTATTATCGTAAATCCGAGAATTCAGATTTCGTCGCGATAACGGATTACATACACTAATGTTCATTTACTTCTCACACATTGACACAGTTAAAATATACATGTAATATGAAATGCCTAAACACTACTCCTTAAAACATGGTATGCTTCAGCCCCCTTAATAAAAAAAATCATATTTCTTTAAAAATGTGGTAGTTTTGGGATTTTTAGTGCAAAAAACAAAAATTATAACATTTACATGAAAATACCTCAGAGGCGTCAGTTGAGTAGTTGCAGGGTATGCATAGGTACTTAAAATTTATCAAGATTGTATTTTTGCCCAAATACAATTATTTTGCCCCATATAAAAAAAATATATATTTTTTTTTGGTCTTAGTATCGGCAACTATGTCTTTGTGATATAATTATTAATATATTAATACATTATTTAAACTAAATCTAAAAATTTTTGGTTTATATAAAATATTTTATGTGTGGTTGAAGATTTCAGGATTTGTTTTAAATACACTATTTATGTAGTTATAATGTAATTTAGAACTCCTGGGCGCCTAGTTTCAACACTAGAGACAATACTATAAATCAGAACTATTTATAATTGATGTATTTTTTAATTTCACATGTAAGTACTCGACTACATAATATTTTAATTCAATAAGCTTTAAAACTAAATCGGACCGCCAAATTCTGACTTCACCGTAGTTTTCCGCATGCCTAACTTATAAACTAAATAATACCTACATACTTGTACAGATTGCTTTTCCGTCAGTCTTATAGCTGATGATGATGTTCAATCTTGGTGGTGTAGCCTCGTCGTGTGGCTCATAATATAACGTTCACAGTTGTCAGTCGTGTTTACGACGCGTTTAAGAAACATTCGTCGTATAATTCCCCAGAAGTTCTGCGACCGGCTGATATTACTGATCGTGCATTACACGTCACATATTATAGCCACATTAGAATCGAATCTCAAAATATATTAAACACGAGGAAGTCGCATACAGGACAGCACATGACGAAGCGTATTAATAAGTGAATTCTCATCCAATCGGAAATGTACATCCATACAGACGAAACAGCGTAGAAAAACCTAAATAAATATTCTAATATAGGTATTAGGTATCTACCTAGCAATATCACTAATATCTTATTACTTTATTACTTATTAGATTTATGAAATACAGAATAATATTATTGTCAATATTGTTTCAACGAAACAATTTTATTTTTATTGATGTCAATTTTTTGGAAAAAATAATACATTAAAATTAATAAAACGGACTTAATGGTATTATATTTTAATAAAAGTATTTAAATTTTGTTAAACATACTTTTAAAAAGTATTCAAAATACTTAATAAAATACATCAGTCCACTTTTCACCTTCTACAACAGAGTTTGCTATCTTATCTATTATCACCTGATTTTGTCTTTCTACTTGTCCCTGACTCGTTGGTCTATAAGCTATTCCCTCTTTCTTTTGAATTCCTAAAGCTAGTAATAATCAGTGGCGCAACTAGGGCTAAAATGTTGGGGGCCTATAGCCCCCCTGATATTACATAAAAAGTAACCAGTGGGGGCGATACAGATAGGAATATAAAGTATTTTAGATACAAAAAAAAATATTAATTTAGGTACTCAAATTTAATTTTTCACAATAACAGTATACTATATTCAAAATAAAAATCAGAATAAAAATCCCCGAACTACAATATTAGTTTTTATTACTCCAAATACGTCATAAAAATTATTGAGCAAATATTTTTAAACGTTATAATTAGTGTAAATATCTCATTAATAATATTTAATTGCAAATATATACTTATAATATAGGTATAAACTGTACATATTAAATATAATTAAAAAAATTAAAAATCAAGTAGAGATTTAAGAAAAATTAAATTAAAAAACAAATCTATGTTCAAAGTTTAAATATATAGGTAGGTAGATAGGTAATATAGTCTATAGATACCTCACCTATATTAAATACAATTTAACTTAGGTATATCTTAATATTTATATTATAATTTTCAGGCGTTAACAATATTAATATTTTTTATATTTTTTATTATAATATATCCCCAAAATAAAATATTATATTTCCTAATAATATTTTGACGATAAGCAAAATATCAATATTAATAATAATTATTATAATAAGAAGTCGATTTTACAAGTTTTATTTATAGAAACAAATAATTATCGAATAAATAATCAATAAATGTAGGTGGTAGGAACCTAATTTTTTAAAAAGACTATTAACATAATATTTTGCTTAAAATCATGATATGAAACAAAATAATATTACCGTTAATTTTTGAAAATTATTTATTATATTTTAATTTTTTTGATGAATAGTAGGTATACCATACTACCAATAAGTATAATATGGTTGTAATTAAATATTAATAATATGATAATTATTACACTAAATTATTAGCTTTTAAAAAGTAATTGATCAATCAATTTCATGTACTTAGTTGTCAGTAACATTTTAGTCTGGGGGTTATTTTTCCTAGGTTCAGGCATTTTTTTTCCGGGGATTTTTATTTCGTAATTCACCATTTATATACTTAAGTTTAGTGCATATTCATTAAAATTATGTAGATAGAATAATCTTACCAACAAACCGACATAAATCGTTTTCTTCAAACAAATACAGGCATATACACTATACAGCTATTGATATTTACCATATTTATCAAAGCCTATAGGCAATATAAAATAATTGTAAGGATTAAATACTAATTAGATAATTAGGTACCCCCCCCCCCCCCAAAAAAAAAAAAAAAAGTAAAAAATACAGTTTAATTTTTAATAATGTATTAATATTTTGGGAAACAAATGAATAATTTATTTTGAGGGGGCTATTACAAGTTTTGGGGGGCTAAGCCCCTCCAACCTCCCCTAGTTGCGCTTATGGTAATAATGTCAAATTACTTTTTTCGTAAGATACGTGCCAATTTATATTAGGTATATTAGAATTTTAGTAACATTGGTTTTATTCATAATCATAAGTCAAAAACGATTAAGGTGCTCATGCCTCGTAGTTCGTGTTTGTAAAATAATAAAGTTTTAAAAAAATTTTTATAACTATTCATTAATATAATTTTTGTAGAGACACTATATATTAAATCTAGATAAGCCAATTTTTTCCAAGCTAAATATTAGATACATCGTAAGAAAATTATCTAGATACTTTTAAAAATAATTTATTTAAAAAAATCTTATCTAGATAGTTCTCAATACTGTTTATATCAATGAGATATTTTTGAATTTTATTATTACTTTTTTAAATTAATAAATTTCATTATTTATACAAGTATGATAGGACGATTGAACGTCTCTACTCAGAATATTTTTTCGTTGCAATGATTTATATTTCAATTCAGATTTAATACATCGATCACAAATGCATGATTGGTAACTGCTGTACAACAGAGCGTTGTACCCACTTGTCTATCTTTTAGATTCTGAGCGGAGTGAGGAAGCTATTGGTTTTACAATGGTGTTTATTTTTTTAATTTTTATATCCGGTATACAAAATTTCCACCAGAAGAAGTGCTTCAATTTCAAGATATTGTACCTTATCTTTTAGAAAATTGGATCTAGATGGTACTTTAGAGAGGTAATTAGTAGTATATATTTGTATGTTAACAGCCAGCTTTTCCACGGTAATTTTTTTTTTCAAGGGGAAATGTCCCGCTTGGAGACTTTAATTTTACCGTGTAACACATTTCACACTGAATGTCTACCAAATTCTACCTCGTAAAAATATTTACAGTATTTCATTTCTACTTATGTTGGTTACATTGTTTTTTTTATCTAAATTTGATAAACAAATTTACAATTATTTTTTCTACGGTTTAAGATATATATCTTATGTATATCTTAAACCGTGATTTTTTTTAATTTTCAAAGTTGATTATTTTTTTTATTATATTGTTGTGAACCCCTGTCTGTATGCTATACGCAGTATGAGATATAGTAATAGTATAATATTATAGTATAGTGTGTAAGCATATTAATGTGTGAACAGACAGAGTCACACGGTCTTAAGGAATTCGCTGTGTGGAGAGTTTTGAGCCCGAGCGAGCCCTTACCATGTAATATTCAGTGTAGTCCTGGCAGACCATCGAGCAGAGCCTGTGTTGTTTTCTTAAGTCTAATAATTATTCTGTGCAACTAAATTTCTTTTAAAATTGATTATATTAATAAAGTATTAGTGATAACTCAAACACCTCGTATTTATTTACTAACGAACAAACTAGGTTGTGGAGACGTCCATAACATTTTGGTGGCAGCGGTGGGATCCGTAGATTCCAGTTCGTTAAACAATAAGTTAGTTAATGCCGTGTAATTTCGAGTTAAAGTAAATCTATGCTTATAATATAATTAAATACAAGAAGAAAATCTGAAGAAGAAAATCTGAAGAAGAAAATACGAAGTGTCCAAAAAGTCAAAAACATCGAGGTACCTATACAGAAACTCCAGTGTACAAGACGACAAGGAAGGGAGCACGCAGTACCGCCGTACTCGACTCGTAGCGCCGCCCGAACGAATGGTTAGTAGCGCACGCACGCACACGAACGCGAATCCAAAATACCAGCAACATAGCCGCCGCGTCCGTTGTACGTGGTACCGCTGAAATTTATTAGCGCGCACACACACACGCAAACGACGCATAATACACGCGCCGCCGCCGCCGTGTCGATAGTGCCGCCCAAACCGAACACCGCACTCGCTTACGCACGCACGCATTTTATTGTGTGTGATAATAATTACGAAACCGAACGTCTGTGCCGCCACCGCATATAAATAAACTATATTATCAGGGCCTGGACACTGATAAAAATTAACACAGTAAAGATACCCAATAGTCAAAAACAGGGTGGTGCAACTCTATCAGACCGTTTTGTACCGTATAGTTTCATTGTACAACCACCATTAGCGCTGTATGTCGCGGTGGCAGTCGTTACTGTTTGGCGCTCGCGCCGTTATTATCTCATTGTCATTTCTCACATTATACCTACTTATCTAATGCGACTATGCACGTTCTATATCGCAACTAGATAGTCAAAATTCTCCAATCTCCATTGTAACAGTTGTGCGGTTGTCGGTCTTTAATTTCTTATTATATTATACATTGTTTATGATGTCATCTAAGAACGCTTCGAAGTGTGTAGTACATGGCTGTAAATCCAAAGGTAAGTAATTTATATTTGTTTAAAATGTATTGTTAGAAGCGTTTTATAATTTGTATCCTATATATCTTTTGAATAGACAATATTTAAATTTATTATTCAACATGCTTTTAAAATGGTTTAATTTTTAAATGCTAGCAATTTATAGTAACGTATGTACTACTGTACTGTTACTATATATGTAATTACATCAACATGCCCGAAGGAATTTAATAATTTGGATTTTTCAAATAAAGTATAAAATATAAAAATTCCTTCTCTATTAATAGTACAGTGATGAAAGAACGGTAATACCACGCATCTATTAATACATTTATTTTGGTCACTAGTTAATGATATCAACTGCCTTTTTAGATAATTTTATTTTTAAAAAAAATAAAAAAATGGACCAAGGTACAATGTATAATGTACCTTGGAAATTTACATTGAAATATACATTGAAATATAAAAAAAAAATTTTTAAAAATATTACTTAAAAAAAATATAAATTACCTAACCCGATTCAGTATATATATAATATATAACCACTTAATCTTAGGTAGATGATAAAAAATATTGTTAAATTTTTTAAACCTTAAAATTCATGATTTGGTCCAAGGTAAATGCATACAAATTTGGAAATAATGTAATTTTTTGGACACTAATACTAATTTTTTGTCTAAATTGACAACACCATTAAATTATATTCAATATTTAACGTAAGTAGTATACATTTGTATGTTCACAGTCTACTTTTTGTGTCACCACGGTAATTTCACACCGTTCAAGGGAGGATGTCCCCCTTGGACACAATAATTTTACCGTGTAAAAATTATGAAGAATTTGTACACTTTTTACACGGTAATTTCACACCGTTCAAGGGAGGATGTCCCCCTTGGACACAATAATTTTACCGTGTAAAAATTATGAAGAATTTGTACACTTTTTACACGATAATTTCACACCGTTCAAGGGAGGATGTCCCCCTTGGACACAATAATTTTACCGTGTAAAAATATGAAGAGTTTGTACACTCAAAGTCAGTTTTGTCCAAATATTTACAGTGCACATGCTAAATGGTTTTTTTCTCAACAAACCTTATTACTAAAATGGAATAATTATTTAAAATACAGAACACAAGTTATGTAATAACAAATTTTTTTATTATTGTAAATTAATTCTAAAATACATTTACACAAGTTTTCTTACTTCTCTAGTAAA
>NC_042493.1:60594850-60596053 GCF_005508785.2 Acyrthosiphon pisum
TTTGTTATAGTGTTCTTCTACGACTGCATTTTGTGTTTATCCGTTTCAATCGTGATTTTGTTATAGTGTTCTTCTACGACTGCGCCATGTTTTATTATTTCAGATGTAGAATTAAGAAATCAAACACAGTTTTACTTAAAAATGACAGAAAAACGTTTATTACATTTTATATTATTTTTCATTTAAAATTCCTTTTAACATCCTAGTTTTTACTAACCTCCAAATGTGGTTGACATTACTAATCAATGATAACATGAGTGTTATCACAGAAACATCGCATAAAATATTCTATGCTCTATTATGTTATGCTCAATCGTGCTTTACCGTACTCAACTTACGAAATAATTTACGGAAAATACAAACTATATATCATGCAAACAAATTTAATATGTATTTATATAATATAATAACAATGGACATTTTGAGGAATGTGTAATTATAATTTCTAATAAAATTAATAACATATAGATACACAATATATTAACAACTAACCTGTAGTGTATATAATATATTAATATATGAAAAAAACGTGAAAAAAAAATGCAAAAAATTTCGAGATTATGGGCGGCCATGTTAAACCATATGCACTGAGCAGTCGCCGCCCGGGAGAGCAAATGACGGTTTCGAACTAGGACCTACCTAGCAACCTATGATTGGGGAACCTACGCCTAACCTACTACGCCACGATTTGTATTGTCGTTTTCGGTTGAAACTTCATTACTTAAGCTGTAACGCTGTGTATCAACGGAGCGACGTAAACCAATATATTCAATATACATCGATTTAATCGTTTATAATTTGATATATCTACACACTGTTTAATCTTTAATTGTAATTTGTTCAATGATCTGACCGTTATTATTATGATTACAATATTATAATGTATATTTGAATATTACATTTATTTAAATCAAACCGCAAAATTGTGTTTACGTTAAGCAATATACCAACGTTATTAAGGACCAAACAATAATGCAATATTTATTGAATCAAAAACAAAATCGTGCACTTGTGCGTTGGAACGAAGACCGACTGACATTTCGTGAACGCGAATTTTAAAATGTACACACAAAATTTGCGTACAAACCGCATATCTACGGGTTTCAAAAGAAATAAAATTAACAAATAGAGCAGAAACAGCAGTTAAAAAACGAAACGATCGAGAAAACGGAAAAGCAATATAACGACCGACGCTGCTACGAT
>NC_042493.1:60596153-60596975 GCF_005508785.2 Acyrthosiphon pisum
GTCGTATATTGCGCATGTATAGGTGTACACTGTTTTTTTAGTGAGACAGAAGTCAGTTACGTAATCCTGTAATGGTGTAGCGAAGCGTTTTTTTTATCTTTATTGATTCTTTATGTCCATATATGGGCATGTTTTTGTGTATGGACGTCACGGAAAGATTGTTATGTAATCATTGAGGAATGTTTGTTGCCTAATATTCTTTTGTATTGTGTAATATGTTTAATAATTGCGTTTGAGTTTTAACACCCAAGTATGTTCGTTTTGGTATATTCATTCTATAAGTTTATTTAAGTATATAAGGGTATATTATTTATATATTACACACGTGCAACATAGGATTATAGAAGAGTTCTATTTCCAACTTACCGATTAATCTAGTGAAGCGATAAGAATTCTGAAAACAGATTTGAATTTGTCGTCAAGTCAACTTGAGATCGACTTTTCCACATTTTTGATTTTTTGATTTAAACTTCTCCAAAAATTGATACATGTAAATTCTTTAATTGATTGTGAATTAGTGAGTTAGATCGACGAAATGATTGAAAAGTTTTTATCCTCTCCTGTAAATTTTACCTACTTACGAATTACGACCTTTACGATGATATGCTAAATGCATTATTATTATTTACCCATTCTGCAACTATGTTATATGAGTTCAAAGATTATTTTATTATATTAAATTTTAAAAGCCACAAATTACATTCCATAACATTTAGTTTCTTGTTTTTTAGATTCTGAGTGGAACGATGAATGTATTGATTTTACAATGATGTGTGTTTTTTTTAAGTTTTTTAATTTTTTTAAAATTTTTTTTTTTGTGTC
>NC_042493.1:60604837-60605724 GCF_005508785.2 Acyrthosiphon pisum
CAACAATTTACATTTTTTAAATAAATAATAATTATATATGAACTGACTATATATATTATCACATGCATATAATGTGTATATTATATTATATACTTTTTATACCGGACTTTTCGTTCGGGATTCGCTAAAGACGTATCACTATTTAAAATATACCTACTACGACTGTCACCGCGTATATGGCGTCATGCTCAATAACAAAATTCAATAAAATTAAAATTAATATTTTATTTTATTATATCAATATAATATACCACCTATAATCTATATATATGTATAATCTATTGCCGATGCCATTGGAAAAAACCGAAAATTATCGGTTTTTTTTTTTTGTCTAACCTTATTCTATACTGTTCAATTGACATATATAACTGGTTTATATAACTGGTAGATTTTATCATTTTATCAACGTATCTTTCACACAAAACTGACATATTATACAGACTACAGAGTGATTATATAAGTTTTATTTGAAATGTTCTAAATTGTACTTCTTTGCCCTGAGACTTTTTTTCCAGGACATTTTGCCTTTCCCCATTTATTATATATTATGGTGCTCATATCGTAATTAGCAATATATTTTAAGTAATTTATATTCCAGGCACTAAAAGCAAAGGTTCTGGGGGAAGACGGCGGAAGAGGGCGACGGCGACAGTAGCCGCGGTGAACGCGCCGGCAACCACGGCAGCCCCGTCGGCCCCGGGAGCCGCGCCGGCAACCACGGCAGCCCCGTCGGCAACCACGACAGCCCCGTCGGCGACGGGAGCCGCGACGACAACCACGGCAGCCCTGTCAGCGCCGGCGGCCACGACGACAACCACGACAGCCCCGACCTACGCGACGGCAACCAAGGCCAACGCCAAAAATAAAAAATAAAAAAAAAATATATA
>NC_042493.1:60605824-60610208 GCF_005508785.2 Acyrthosiphon pisum
ATTATTATCAGGGCTAGGATATATATGCAATAAGAAATTGTAAAATATTATGCATTTTATATACCAAAATATGCAAAAATATGCGTTTAATTTTTTATAAGATAAACACTAAAATATAGTTACAAAAAAAATATTTATTCATTAAAATACATCAGTGATGGGCTGTTTGTCTTAAAATAATATAATTTAGAAATAAAATAAAATAATTTAGAAATAAAATGTATAATTCACATTAACTACGTGCGTGTAAGCGTGTTACATGAAATAAAATTTAAATTTGACAAAAGTTTTACGAAATATACCATAAAACATGCATTTTTTACATTTTTATAATCGAAATATGCAATAATATTAATTGTATTCAATATATGCAATAATATACATTTTATCCAAAATATTCAAAAACATGCCAAATAAAAATACCACCATTTATCTCATCATGAGGTGATTCGTGGACATTACTGACAAAATCAATAATCAGAAGTAGAAAAAAAACATGCTGTAGCCCTGATTATTATACTGCGGTCGAAACCTAAAAAAAATACCTCTAGACCGTATAGGATGAATATATCCATATTATCCGTAAAGGTCTCCTACGCGCTTAAACAACAATGTTTACGTTATAAAACGCATATTCACAAGGGCAAAACGTTGGTACCTACCTAATTTATAGTTGTAGGTACAATATTATTATATGTTATTTCACGGCCCGAAACTCGCCGTTAAATGTACCTATTGTAAATGCACACGACAAACAAGGTTAGATCACCTTGACAGTAATCATACGAGTATGTTGTACACATTGCTCCGCGGGAGGCATACGAAGAAATTTTCTCATATAAACTATAAGGATGATTTTATTGTGTTCGTAAAGCCAAAAAAAAGGTCACCCCACGGAACACGATACATACATAGAGTTTAACTCACATAATATCGTTTTTAGTTATGGATACGGTGGCATTATAATACTGTATAGTGAAAAATATATTATTTAATATACTTCACTCGGGTCCAACAAGTTTAATCGTATACGCACGCTCTTCAAATTCAAAATAACTACACATTAAACTAAAACATTTAAAACCACTAAAATACTACATAAAAAATAGGTACTGTTATTAAATCGCACTGAAGTACAAGAGTGATATTATACAACAATAATATTATTACTGTAAATTATTGTAATCTGGCAAACATTATTTTGCGAACCGTTTTTTTTTAAATGTATAGTTACGTAGGTATAATCCACTTTTTAATGATTTTACGAAAAATAAAACTTTTTTCACAGACATTTTTTCTATTTAGAAAAATATTAATTACAGCACGTAGGTATTCGATTGATTAGATGTTCGGCGTGGGCGTATGTAATTTGCGCCAAAAACAATCCCTACAAAAAATATTTATGTAATTTGCGCCACATCTAAAAATTAATTTTGGTAATTTGCGCCACTTTTTAAGGTTGTAGTTTGCGCCACACATAACTTAATAAAAGGTGAATAAGTAATCCGCGCCATCGTTTGTCTACAAAAATTTTAATTTGCTCCATTGTTCACCTTGGTAAAATTGTAATTTGCGCCACTTAAAAATAACTAAATAATCAAGTTCATTTTAATAGAAAATCAGTAATATTAAAATAATTATAAATAAATGTATACAAGTATACCTACTCTATGTATATTCAATAAATATATTTTTAATATTTTTGCGATTAATATCGGATTACTGCAAATAATGATGTACTCAAGCCTGAGCATAAGTTAATGATAATTTTTAACTGGTCGTATGTTGTAAGGTCTCAGCATGATTTTTATTTTTAATCTAATAGTTAAATGAATAATATTGTTATTTGTCAGCATTTGAATGTTGTAAACGTTATAGTGAAAAGCTGAAACAAAAAATATGATATACAACGAGATATTAAGGGTTGAAAAATAGTTGACCGACGAACTATTATTATAGCCGATCCCACGGCCGCCGCCGCTCATGTCGTGATTCACGGGTTTTAAACATTTACCCCAACTACCCCCTTCCGACTCCAATCACCACCAACACATTTTGGTTTATATCATAAAAACCTCACAGTCCAACCGTATAGTGATCCGTAATCTGTATAATGTAAGTAGGTGTATGTTTAAATGCATGCATACATTAAAATAAATAACTACATACTATTTAATAAAGTTTTAAATTGTACATTTTCGAGTAGGTTCGTAGAATAATCTGCGGAGACATAAAATACTCAAAATTGTAAACTTTAAAAGGTTATAACCTTGGAACTAAATTCGATGGACGAATTCTGATTGCATCATAATAATTGTACTTGCAGACTCGTTGAAATATATAGATATCCGAAAAAATTTCAAAAAATCGATTGAGAGCTATACTGCATCATTTTAGTGTAGGTTTGTGGAATAATCTGGGTGTGCGTAGTATACTCACAATCCCGAAATTAAAAATTTTTAACCTAGGAACTTAGTCCGACGGCGAATTCTGATTGGTGCATTGTACTTAACTCGTTGAAATATACGTATACTTATATGTTTCCGTAAAAAATTCCGAATAACGAGGTAAATTGCATTATTTCAATACATTTATATAATATTGCAATAGTAATTAGTGTTAATTACGAAGTACTTAACATTAGCTTAGTAAGAGCTATCATTTAGGTTTTTATTTGTTGTTTCTATAAAATATACTATACTAGCTGAACCCGTGCACTTAAAAAAATTATGATTGTTCAACTTTTTTTGGGTGTAACTTGTTGCAGTAAGTGCAACTCACCCACGCTGGTAGGCGATGTTCAATAATTTGATTTGATGCAAGCTTTTACCTGCCCGAATAACCAATAATAAATAAATACTAATTTATACTGTAACTGTAATCAATGGCAACTATTAATAAATAAAAATAAAATTTACAATTTCCATCGTTAACCTTAATATCCCTGTTTGAGCATCTCTTTAAAATGCGAATTTCAGCAAATCCTTTCTTATTGCACGGTGAAAATAAGAGAAGAACCTCTATTCCAAATTTCAAGTTTGTACCTTGCGTAGTTTTTGCGTTACAGCGATCAGCGATCAGTGGTATTTTTATTTTATATATATAGATTATACAATAGAACCTATAAATAAAAATATGTATTTAATTAAATAAGTAAATAAATATGGTTCAGCAGTTTAAAAAAAAAGTCATGGGAGATACGACACCCATATTACCTCTCTCCCTAAGCAACGGTGCTGACATCGCCACACACTAAAACTAACAAAAAGCAGGTAAGTGGATGTCGCTCTGCTGTACAGTAGATTACAATAGTGGGTCATTCTATAATGGTAGTATTATATTTGAATTCAATGATATAATATCATTGTATAAGAAAAACGATTCTGAGCGGAGACGGTTTGTCAGTCTGTATATTTTATATTTTGTTATTATTTATTTTATCATGTAAGTTGAATTAATATTAAAATATTATAATTTTTATTCGTTTCTATGGTGATAAACAAAGTGTTAGAAATTAAAAGCCCAATTTTAGCGTTTTTTCGTAATTTTCAGGTGGATTTTTCCGTGGCATTAAATAACTATTGAGAAAATCGAAAAATGACCTCTCTAAAGTGCCATCTTGATCCAATTTGCTAAAATATAAGGTACTATATATGTTGAGATCGAAACACTCCTTCTGGAAGAAATTTTGTATACAGGATATAAAAATAAAAAAAAAAATAAAATAAACATCATTGTAAAAACAATAGCTTCCTCGCTCCGCTCAGAATCTAAAATCGTTTTTATATATATAAAATTGAAATCAAGCAAAAGAGGAAATCTTTGTTACGGTTTGGCTTCGAAACTTCTTATCCAATTGTCATGCAATTTTTTTTAAATGAAAGAGGATATCACGGAGCAGGTTTTAGGCATAAATAAAGTCCGATAAAATGCCGGGAAGACCCTAAAAACAGCCCTTTTCTTTTTAAAATAGCCCTTACTTTAATATGGATAATATAATATTGATCGTCTTCATGGCAATATAAAGTAATAATAATAATAATAATCACTAATTAATACAAGTGACACAATAATTTATATTTGATATGCCTCCCATACGACGAAGCAATTTAGGTAGAAAAACCCGAAAAGCTACAAACCAAGGTAATTACCTATTTTTCTGTAATCATATGTACATGCTTCCCATCAAACCCAATCGATTTGTGGATCAAGTACAAAGATTATATTATGTGTGATGATATTTTATATCAAATACGGAATAGAATGGGAAATCCATATACAAATCAGTGAAGAAATTTACAACGAAGCATTGAAAAATTCAAGAACAAATTACAGGTGAATCGAGGATATATAAATCAGTTGATTCGGCAACTAATCTTGGTTA
>NC_042493.1:60610308-60634073 GCF_005508785.2 Acyrthosiphon pisum
AATAAAAGGAATTACTCAAAATAGATTGAAAAATACAAAAAGCTGAAAGTAAAAACAAATGTAAGTATTAGTCTCAAAAATGTTTTTGTATGATTTTAACAGTTTTAACAATTTGAATAAATTAAAAATGAATATACTTATAAAAAAGATAATTGATAATCAAATATAAATTTAGATTTAATTTGGTAAAATTGTAAATTGAACATATTTATGAATTGTCTATAATACTCTTTTTTTTAAGGAATCTTGGTTTCTGGACCAAGTTTTTTTTTGCGAGAGTTTTCATTTTAAGAAAATAAATTACATTTATTTGTCATGGTTTTTTAAAGTTATATAGTTTTATTTTATTTTACTTAATAGTTTCAATAATTTTTGAATCATATATAATAATATAGTAATTTATATATATATATATATATATATTATTATCATTGTCAAAGTAACATATTTATTAATTGTCTATAAACTTCTTTAAGTAATTTTGGTTTACGGACCAAGTAGTTTTTTTTTTATTTTTTTATTTTAATAAAATATATAATAATTTTAACAAAATAATTTAAATTTATCTGTAATGGTTTTTAAAAGTTATATTGGTCTATTTTATTATACTTAATAGTTTCAATAATTTTTGAAACATACCTATAATAATATATATATTATTATCATTGTCAAAGTAACATATTTATTAATTATCTATACACTTCTTTATGTAATTTTGGTTTATGGACCAAGTAATTTTTTTTTTGATTTTTTATTGTAATAAAATATATAATAGTTTTAACAAAATAATTTACATTTATCTGTCATAGTTTTTAAAAGTTGTATTCTTTTATTTTATTATACTTAATAGTTATAATAATTTTTGAAATGTATACAATAATAACACATTTAGGTACATCATTATTGTCAAAATATTTTATTTTACTTATGTATTTTTATAATATTATTATGTACGTAGTCTACTAAATAAAAATGATTTTTGAATTTTAATTATTATGTAACTTAATCCTTATTACAATTTATATTGTTTAATGAAACATTAGTTTGCGGAATTAGATATACCTATATCTACGTTTGCCATATACCTGTTGGAAATCATATATTTTAGTAATTAATATTTAAACATTATTGTCAATGGTTGTCAAATGTAGGTATTGGAATAGTTCCTTTATAGGCATCTGTTTCGGTTCTATCATTTTTATATATAAATAATTGTGTGCCTATTATTGTGTTCCATAATCACTGAAATGGCCAAATATGTGCACGTCAATCATAATTTTTGATATGAATTATTGACATTAGAGAAACTATTGTAGGTATACAAACAGCGATGAATCATTTATGAACCCTACAGATCTCTCGTTGCTAGATAGTTTTTTTTATTCAGACTTATTATCCAAAAAATTGATAAAATTAAAAATTAAAAATAATTAGATTTTTTCAGTTTTGTCGGTACAGCGTAAATGTAAGCAAAATCTGATTGCACCATAGTAAAACTGCATGTAATATAACATCAAAAATAAAGATTGACAAACTCTGAATGTTGACATCGTTCTTAACCTGGCCAAATACGTAGGTAAGTATGTAGGTACCAATAATTTTTTTCTCGAGGAGCGTGGTAAACTGAAAAGAGCCGAAATCTTTATGATACGTGTACTTAAGTATCTAATGTTGTCATAGTATTGCGGAGTATATACTAATTATTATAATTAATTATTTTATTATATACTTATTACACTATTACAGTGCTTTATATTGATTTTAAATATCGATAAAAATCGTTAAAATCATTAGAAATCAAGTGATATCAGTATCAAATATTTTTTTTAATGGTAAAGACATAATTTTCATTGTAGAGCGTGGTTCATCATTATTATTAGGATTTTTACTATAAAATACTAATTGATTTTCTTTGTTTTTACACGACTATCGATAGTGGTATTCTGAGGTTAAGGAATTGGGTACAGAATAATATCAAAAATGCATTCGTTTATTATTTTCATTACTATTCGTTGTAGATATTATGATAATAATAATAAAAAATAACAGTAAAATAATTTTAAACGTATGTATAACTGTGTGGTATAAGTGATCTGAACAACAAAACAACAAAATTACGTTATGTATGGATGACGGTCAAAATGCCTTTTTTTTTTCGTGATCAACCGATAGCAGAAAGGGCTCTTTGTAAACAATAGGTACTATAGTGTACTACCTCTTCTGACGCACCGTCAAAATACCTACAATAAGAAAAAAATAATAACTCAAAATAATATAATATGATAGCTAGGTATAATATACTTTAATTAGGTGTCTAAAAATAAATAGTTGAATATTGGATTTTATTTTTTGTGTAATAAATGCTAATGTTTGTATAATAATTTGGTTCTTAATAAATTATATTTTCTATTTATAAATTATAAATATTAATAATAACTAGTAACGACTAACGACAATTAAAGTAAGTAGGTAGGTAAACATTTGTGGATAGTTAAAAAAAAATTTCATTATAGTAGGGCTGGGATTTTCATGTAGGTACTTTGCATTGTTTTTCAAGATACATTAGACGTAGGTACACTACGTCTTATGATTTTTGAATCAGAAATAAAAGTTTTATTCTAAATTAGTTAATATAATATACTTAAGAGGGTGGTAAAACTGCATGCAATCAGTATTAAATCGAACAAAATTACTTCACTGGAATAATTCTGAGGCCTTGTACTTTCTACATGCTGCATCAGACTCCGATGTTTTATTTTTTTTAAACAATGGGATAGTATAATTTGTAAAACACGCTTAATATTGTATATTTTTAAGTAACTTACCCAACGCTGTCATAATTAGTGATATATTATTTAATGGCGTATTTAGAGACTATATTATATTATTCAGAGAATGCTACCCGAGTTTGTTGTCTCCGTCTTATAAATGTATGACATATCAAATGTTTGTTCACCAGTTTCAATAGTGTGCAGGTAATTAAGTGGTTTTGATATTTAAGTGAATTGAACTATTATAAAACGTTTAGGTAAGAACATTATCTATGCTTAAGCGTTGGCTTTTATTCGATATTTTAATTGTCAATATGAGCATTTTTAATTTATGATATTTTACATAATATTCATATCTTGCTTGAAAATTAAAATATCAAAAAATTACCGACGCTTAAGCAGTAAGCACAGATAATGTTCTTAAAAGTTTCATAATAGGTCAATTCACTCTTATATAAAACTTACAGCGCACTATTGGAAACAGGGAACAATTAATATTTTCTGTGTCATACACTTCCTCTTAATAAGGTGACGGTATAAGTTAAGATATGCCACAGTCGATACCAATATGATACGGATATCGGCTCGTATAATTTTCCCTCGACCAGACGTTGTGCTGAAAACTTCAGAAAGATAAGTACCTAGGTACCAGGTCGGTTGGTGTGTGCCCGAGTGACACTTTAAGTTCATACATGGTTTAGAATCTTTTATAAAATAGCCAGGTTACACTTTGTTCAAATACTATTCCAAACACGGTTTAATCAATAATTTACATATACCCGATATTTTAACAGTAAATGGACATTTCCCCCACCCCTCCCGATATATTTTTGATGCGTACATTTTCCCCCTATTTTTTTTTTTTAAGTCAATTATTGACTAATAATATTTAATTTAGTAATTTACAAAAACGTATAAATCGCACGCTGTTATCTAATTACCTACCTACCTATTATACTAACTCTAAATACAATAATTTATTTTTATTATTTCTTTACATAATAAAAATTTGTATATTATATAAAATTTTATAATTATTTATAAAAAATAATTATAAAACAATATTTATTATATTGTATTACAAAGTGGTTTGACGTCTCTTAGAAAACATTGAAATGGGGTGGTCATTAGATCATTAAAAATGTTCAGACGCCACCATTGTTCTGCAGCAAAAAATTATTTCAAAAATCTTAAAGCCCGTCATTTAGTTAGTAGGAATTACAGGGGCGGATTGGCCTATCGGGAAATCGAGAAACTTCCCGATGGGCCGGTTCTTGTGGGGGCCAGCAGGGCTGATATAATTATTATAATATATTTACAAAAAAAAATTATATTTTTATAAATTAAGCATAAAGTATAGTAAGAAAATCAAATACCTACAAAGGTATTATTTTTAATATCTTAAACTATTGCAATTCATAGAAGGAATTTTGGTATTTACACTATTTTCCCTCCAATTTATGCTAATGTATTATTTAGAAATCTGTGGTATTGGTATTTTAGTATTTATATTTTATACTGTATGGTAGAATTCAGTTAGTTGCGTGATAATATTGATAACCTTAACTTATCATTATTTATGTGTATTTTGATTTTGAACTTTTTTACACAAACGAGTTACCGAGTCAATTACAATACTTACAGACGTGTGTTTAGTGTAAAAATTCAATTGAAATGTGCAATTTAAATGATGTGTGAAGGTGATGAAAAACGAAAGAAGGGTGGCGCTGAAAAGGTATACGAGAAAAAAAGAAAAAACTGTTAATGGAACCTTGTTTTAGATTTTCAATCTGAATCAATCAAAATGGATTTATAATTTTTTTTTCATCTGCCTTTGAAACAATATACCTACTAGGAGCCTTCTATTAAATTTTTAAGCTTTTTTAACCAATAAATAAAATTTTATTGATATTTATAGAAAAAAAAAACTAAAAAAAATGGAAACTGAAAATGTGCCTTAAACAGCTCAAAATGAGTCAAAATTTTTGAAAAATTTTATGGTGTATAGAAAATGTTGTAATATAAACATTCAGTCAAAATTTGTAAATAATGTTCTTATGCGGTAATTTGTTTTAGATTTTCGCGAAAACAGATTTTGCGTAAAAGTTTTTCCTTAATTTTTCTTTTGTTTTTCACTGCGCTTTTGAGAACTACTGGGAAATTTTAGATTCTGAGTGGAACGATGAATGTATTGATTTTACAATGAAGTGTGTTTTTTTTTTTTTAATTTTTTAATATTTTTTTTTTTTGTGTCTGTCATCACCTTTTAGGACAGAAAAAGTGCAATGTTTTCGTCTAAAATTAATTCAACCAAAAAATAGTGAAATAAATTACGTTAATAGCAAAAATTATTAAAATATACCTAGACAGTAATATAAGCTGATCAGTATAATACAGACTGTCTTCACTCAGAATCGTTTTTCGTATTCAATGATTTTATATCACTGAATTCAAAATTAACACATTCCACTTTACACCTACGCTGTACAGCAGATCGGTGCCCACTTACCCACATTTTTAGATTCTGAGTCGAACGATGAATGTATTGATTTTACAATGATGTTTGTTTTTTTATTTTTTTATTTTTTATTTTTGTGTCTGTCATCACGGTTTGGGGCAGTAAAACTGCTTCGATTTTCTTCAACAGTATCTTGTTTGATGGGAAAGTGAATCTAGTTGGTGCATTCGGGAGGTCAAAATTTGAAATTTCCAATAGTTTTCAAAAGCGACGTGAAAAACAAAAGAAAAATTAAGGAAAAACGGGAATTTTTACGCAAAATCTGTTTTCGAGAAAATTGACTTTGGTTTTTGGTCTAACTTTAAAACGAATGACTGTAGATACATGACATTTTCACTGGTTGTTCATATTTCCATTTTCTATACATGATAAATTTTTTAAAATTTTTTAAAATATTTTGATTTGTTTTGAGCTGTTTACGGACAATTTCAGTTTCCAATTTAATTAATTTTTTTTCTATGAATGTCAATAAAACTTTATTTGTTGAGTAAAAATACTTGGCAATTTAATACAAGGCTCCTACTATATTATTACAATGACATTTGAAAAATATTAAAAATCCTTAGTCACAGTTTTTTTTTATTAGCATTTAAAGTTCAAAAATTGACAAAATATGTAAAAATCACAAAAAAAATTTTTCTTTTTAGAACTAAGATTTTAAAATGTAATACATGATTCCTTATAGGTTATCCTACCTTTATCAAAAAAAAATGTCTATAAGAAACTCAAATTAAATTTTTATGAGCGTTTGAAATTCATATTTTTACAACATTTGATATTCACTCGATTTCTTACGTAACGATTTTCTTATTTTATTGTAATTAAAAAACAAATGACTGTAGATACTTGAAAATTTCACTGAATGTTTATATTAGAATTTTCTATACACGATAAAAATTTGAAAATAACTTGACTCTTTTTGAGCTGCTTACGGACATTGTCATTTTTCAATTTTTTTAATTTTTTTTTTTTTATAAATATCAATAAAATTTTATTTGTTTGGTAAAAATGCGTGAAAATTTAATGCAAGACTCCTGATACATTGTTACAATAGCAGTTGAAAAATATTAAAAATACATACGCACAATTATTTTTTATAAGCATTTGAAGTTGAAATTTTGAAAAAATTTATCAAATTTAAAATTGAATAATTATTTTGTAGTTAAAAATTATAACGTCGTGACCAATCATAATATCTTGTTATCTATACGACTATATGAAGTAAATAGCCAATTATTATTACTTCTGAAAGGTGTTTCGTGATTAAAATATTAAATAAATGAATGTATTTACTTATAGGTATTATTAATGTTATCAGAAACAGTTCAGTTAGAAAAATTAACTATTAGACCTAATAATTTTTTTTTTAAGTAACATGGAAAGGGGATGCGACTGTTTTATACATCCCCTCGTGTATGAATTATATCTGTATAATATATATTACAAATATTATTATTTTTTTGAAACTCAGGTATTGTAGGTTCTGTGAACCGACTTTCCCTCGGTAGGAATTCAAGACATTATACCATAATAATCGTCTTAGTCGTGTCCTCGTCTGGGCACATTAATATAATGACACATTTTACAGACTTTATAGAGTATCAGGTATCGTACAATAATGGTATTATATGGACATCAAACGTATAAAATCCATTAAAACCATACAATCATACAAATGTCTTCAAATTCCGCAAAAATCCACAACTTTATTCTCCGTTTGACCGAACAAAACAGGCACACACACACGCACTTATACACACACCATACACACATTTATATATATGATATACATAATGTCCATCAACTTATCATTAGACACGCCGTTTGAAAAAAAAAACGTTTTGAAACTCTTATACGTACGAACCTTCTACTACAATATAATATTATCGTGTATTATTATCAGGGCTAGGATATATATGCAATAAGAAATTGTAAAATATTATGCATTTTATATACCAAAATATGCAAAAATATGCATTTAATTTTTTATAAGATAAACACTAAAATATAGTTACAAAAAAAATATTTATTTATTAAAATACATCAGTGATAGGCTGTTTGTCTTAAAATAATATAATTTAGAAATAAAATAAAATAATTTAGAAATAAAATGTATAATTCACATTAACTACGTGCGTGTAAGCGTGTTACATGAAATAAAATTTAAATTTGACAAAAGTTTTACGAAATATACCATAAAACATGCATTTTTTACATTTTTATAATCGAAATATGCAATAATATTAATTGTATTCAATATATGCAATAATATGCATTTTATCCAAAATATTCAAAAACATGCCAAATAAAAATACCACCATTTATCTCATCATAAGGTGATTCGTGGACATAACTGACAAAATCAATAATCAGAAGTAGAAAAAAAACATGCTGTAGCCCTGATTATTATACTGCGGTCGAAACCTAAAAAAAAATACCTCTAGACCGTATAGGATGAATATATCCATATTATCCGTAAAGGTCTCCTACGCGCTTAAACAACAATGTTTACGTTATAAAACGCATATTCACAAGGGCAAAACGTTGGTACCTACCTAATTTATAGTTGTAGGTACAATATTATTATATGTTATTTCACGGCCCGAAACTCGCCGTTAAATGTACCTATTGTAAATGCACACGACAAACAAGGTTAGATCAGCTTGACAGTAATCATACGAGTATGTTGTACACATTGCTCCGCGGGAGGCATACGAAGAAATTTTCTCATATAAACTATAAGGATGATTTTATTGTGTTCGTAAAGCCAAAAAAAAGGTCACCCCACGGAACACGATACATACATAGAGTTTAACTCACATAATATCGTTTTTAGCTATGGATACGGTGGCATTATAATACTGTATAGTGAAAAATATATTATTTAATATACTTCACTCGGGTCCAACAAGTTTAATCGTATACGCACGCTCTTCAAATTCAAAATAACTACACATTAAACTAAAACATTTAAAACCACTAAAATACTACATAAAAAATAGGTACTGTTATTAAATCACACTGAAGTACAAGAGTGATATTATACAACAATAATATTATTACTGTAAATTATTGTAATCTGGCAAACATTATTTTGCGAACCGTTTTTTTTTAAATGTATTAGTTACGTAGGTATAATCCACTTTTTAATGATTTTACGAAAAATAAAACTTTTTTCACAGACATTTTTTCTATTTAGAAAAATATTAATTACACCACGTAGGTATTCGATTGATTAGATGTTCGGCGTGGGCGTATGTAATTTGTGCCAAAAACAATCCCTACAAAAAAATATTTATGTAATTTGCGCCACATCTAAAAATTAATTTTGGTAATTTGCGCCACTTTTTAAGGTTGTAGTTTGCGCCACACATAACTTAATAAAAGGTGAATAAGTAATCCGCGCCATCGTTGAATACTATTATTATAGCCGATCCCACGGCCGCCGCCGCTCATGTCGTGATTCACGGGTTTTAAACATTTACCCCAACTACCCCCTTCCGACTCCAATCACCACCAACACATTTTGGTTTATATCATAAAAACCTCACAGTCCAACCGTATAGTGATCCGTAATCTGTATAATGTAAGTAGGTGTATGTTTAAATGCATGCATACATTAAAATAAATAACTACATACTATTTAATAAAGTTTTAAATTGTACATTTTCGAGTAGGTTCGTAGAATAATCTGCGGAGACATAAAATACTCAAAATTGTAAACTTTAAAAATTTATAACCTTGGAACTAAGTTCGATGGACGAATTCTGATTGCATCATAATAATTGTACTTGCAGACTCGTTGAAATATATAGAAATCCGAAAAAATTTCAAAAAATCGATTGAGAGCTATAGTGCATCATTTTAGTGTAGGTTTGTGGAATAATCTGGGTGTGCGTAGTATACTCACAATCCCGAAATTAAAAATTTTATAACCTAGGAACTTAGTCCGACGGCGAATTCTGATTGGTGCATTGTACTTAACTCATTGAAATATACGTAGGTATACCTATATGTTTCCGTAAAAAATTCCGAATAACGAGGTAAATTGCATTATTTCAATACATTTATATAATATTGCAATAGTAATTAGTGTTAATTACGAAGTACTTAACATTAGCTTAGTAAGAGCTATCATATAGGTTTTTATTTGTTGTTTCTATAAAATATACTATACTAGCTGAACCCGTGCACTTAAAAAAATTATGATTGTTCAACTTTTTTTGGGTGTAACTTGTTGCAGTAAGTGCAACTCACCCACGCTGGTAGGCGATGTTCAATAATTTGATTTGATGCAAGCTTTTACCTGCCCGAATAACCAATAATAAATAAATACTAATTTATACTGTAAACTGTAACCAATGGCAACTATTAATAAATAAAAATAAAATTTCCAATTTCCATCGTTAACCTTAATATCCCTGTTTAAGTATCTCTTTAAAATGCGAATTTCAGCAAATCCTTTCTTATTGCACGGTGAAAATAAGAGAAGAACCTCTATTCCAAATTTCAAGTTTGTACCTTCCGTAGTTTTTGCGTTACAGCGATCAGTGACTAAGTGGTATTTTTATTTTATATACAGTCGGGTCTCGATAATCCGAAGGTTAATTGGGGAAAGGGGTTGTTCGGATTAGCGATTTGTTCGGATTACCTATGGCTTAAAAAAAAACATCAATTTTATTGTAGTTTAAATTATGAAATTTTATTTTTATCTGTATTAATCGTGTAAAAACTCGTAATTTCAAAAGACAATGAATATATAAAAATATTAATATAATTATGGGTATAATTATGAACCTTACTGTTTAAAATATTGATTTATTTTTTTTTTGTACACTGGTTTCTATTATGGATTGGTATGCCTTGTCCCTCAAAGATAATTATCAAGCCCGTTCGGATTACCGCGTCTTTCGGATTAGCCTGTGTTCGGATTATCGAGAACCGACTGTATATTGATTATACAATAGAACCTATACATAAAAATATGTATTTAATTAAATAAGTAAATAAATATGGTTCAGCAGTTTAAAAAAAAAGTCACGGGAGATACGACACCCATATCACCTCTCTCCTTAAGCAACGGTGCTGACATCGCCACACACTAAAACTAAAAAAAGCAGGTATGAGGTAAGTGGATGTCGCTCTGCTGTAGAGTAGATTACAAGTGGGTCATTGTATAATGGTAGTATTATATTTGAATTCAATGATATAATATCATTGTATTAGAAAAACGATTCTGAGCGGAGATGGTTTGACAGTCTAGATATTTTATATTTTGTTATTATTTATTTTATCATGTAAGTTGAATTAATATTAAAATATTATAATTTTTTATTCGTTTCTATGGTGATAAACAAAGCGTTAGAAATTAAAAGCCCAATTTTAGCGTTTTTCGTAATTTTCAGGTGGATTTTTCTATGGCATTAAATAACTATTGAAAAAAATCGAAAAATGACCTCTCTAAAGTGCCATCTTGATCCAATTTGCTAAAATATAAGGTACTATATGTTGAAATCGAAATACTCCTTCTGGAAGAAATTTTGTATACAGGATATAAAAAGAAAAAAAATAAAAATAAAAAAAAACACCATTGTAAAAACAATAGCTTCCTCGCTCCACTCAGAATCTAAAATCGTTTTTATATATATAGGTATATCTATATATATAAAATTGAAATCAAGCAAAAGAGGAAATCTTTGTTACGGTTTGGCTTCGAAACTTCTTATCCAATTGTCATGCAATTTTTTTTAAATGAAAGAGGATATCACGGAGCAGGTTTTAGGCATAAATAAAATCCGATAAATTGCCGGGAAGACCCTAAAAACAGCCCTTTTCTTTTTAAAATAGCCCTTACTATAATATGGATAATATAATATTGATCGTCTTCATGGCAATGTAAAGTAATAATAATAATAATAATCACTAATTAATACAAGTGACACAATAATTTATATTTGATATACCTCCCATACGACGAAGCAATTTAGGTAGAAAAACCCGAAAAGCTACAAACCAAGGTAATTATCTATTTTTCTATAATCATATGTACATGCTTCCCATCAAACCCAATCGATTTGTGGATCAAGTACAAAGATTATATTATGTGTGATGATATTTTGTATCAAATACGGAATAGAATGGGAAATCCAAATATACAAATCAGTGAAGAAATTTACAACGAAGCATTGAAAAATTCAAGAACAAATTACAGGTGAATCGAGGATATATAAATCAATTGATTCGGCAACTAATCTTGGTTATGTAGTCAACTATCCACCGGAATTTTTAAACTCGCTGGATTTACCAGGATTGCCACCTAACAATCTTCAATTAAAGGTTGGATCGGTAGTTATAATGTTGTGAAATATCAACGTATGTGGAATTAAGTAAAAATGACAAACTTGGTATAACTTACTTTGATACTTTACAGTTAAATCATACACTTATGTACTAACAGCACGGGGTCCGCGATCTACCGCAGGTAGATTGCCTACCTGATAATAATATACTGCTGCGAATCAGAATTTTTATTCCAGGCAACGGAAAAGTTAAGATTAATTTTGAAAACATAAACTGAATATTAAATAACGAATTGAACAAAGTTTGAGTCACATATAGTTGGTGCACTTAATGAGCAACGAAGTGCACGGGTTCAGCTAGTTTAGAATGTTTGTTAACAATTGTTAACTATTTAATTTACATTGTTTTAGAAAATATGTATTTTTTATCAAATAGATTTTATATTAACATAGTCGTGGGTCATCTTCATGTACGTAAATAATATGATATTATAATATTTATAGATAATGCGAAAACGTGTTTAAGTGTTTTCATAATAATAAATGTGCGAATGTTCGATTCTGGATTCACCACGTTATATCTACCGTTGCGCCATAAATTAATTAACTGTGTTTCACTAATTACTTATTTATTAAGACAACCAGAGAACGGAATTTATTGTAAATAAAAAACCAAAATATTATGTACAAAGTTACTAAATAAAATATATGAATATTGATTAGCCAAGGTTAGCCGTTAATTGTTAGCTTATACATTTGACATTACTAAATACTAGGGCAGATGAATTGTAGCTCTAAAAAATCACTAAATATGCAAGCATTTGTGCACTTAAAATCCATATAATATGCACTTAAAATATGTATTGAAAATTTTTTCTACAATTATTCTTAATCCTAATCGAATAAAAGCCCGCATAGTGCTTACACGGCTCACTGTGGTGGTGATGACGTATGGTCTACGACATTAGATCGTTTACGATTATCTACATATTAATAAAATTAAATACAGCAAATTATATTGTTGGCTTATCAGCGATCCTCAAGCGCAGTCGTAACTTGTGCTCGAGGACAGTCAATATTATTATAAGACAAACATTTTTTAAATTTTCATCCAAACATTTGGACTGTATTATTTGAAATAAAAAATATGTCGGTGTGGAAAAAAATTGATTTAATTTAAATATGTCTCAAAAAGTATAAAATTGCGTAGGTATAAAAGTGTAAAATGTGCCATAAAAACAAAAAGACTCAAAATATGCGTTTATATGCAAAATAAAATGTCAAAACTAACTTGGTAAAAGCAGACGCGGATCTAGGAGATTTTAACAGGGGGTGCTCAAAAAAAAGGTGGGCAAGTCGGTGTCAATTTGCTTTACAGTAGGTTACAATTGGATCACTGTATAGTCTGTAATGGATGATGTTAAATTTGAATTCAATGATACAATATCATTGTTAAGAAAAACGGTTCTGAGCATTTACAATTTAAAATGTCCGTAAACAGCTTAAAGCGGCTCAAAATATTTTGTACATTTTATCAAGTATGGGAATTGATAAGATGTTATAATATATAATTTAAATTTTAGGTATATCTACAAGTATTCGTGTAATCGTGTTTGAATTACAAGAAAATAAGAAAATCGCTACATAATGCCTACTCATGTCTACATGAAAAATCGAGAGAAATATACAACGATGAAAAAATTTAATTTAACATTCCAGTAGATATTTTTTTTTTTGATAAAGGTAGACATAGGTACTAATGAGGAATCTTGTATTAAATCTTGTACCTATTAAGCAAGAGCTCGTCGAAAACAATAAATATTTGTGTTGTTAGTACTAGTGTGTGTCAGGTAATTGTGTTTTTTGATTTAAACCACACTGAGGTATTTTCGGTGTAAGATCCGAATAGGTTTTACCTCCGCGATGTTTCTAACGAATTTAGACGTACCTAATCGTCCAGTTATATGAATTTATTTATTAATGGGTAAATATTATCGCGGTATCGATGCACTGTTATATTCCTACGAATCACGATAATTCATTATACAAAATATATGAGACAATTGCAGATGTATCTTCAATTAAAACAACTTTAGATGATGAATATTTCAAATTGTATAGATTTTTAATGAGTATTAAAAAATAAATTTAATTAAATTAGTTTTCAGTTTAGCGCCCCTTCCGTGCTGGTGCCCCGGCAGTCGCCCACGTCGCCCATAGCTTTCGCCCACGTCGCCCATAGCTTTCGCCGACTCTGCTCTTATTATAATTATTATTATTCATTGGTATTGAGAGTAGCTATTTTTATTATTATCAGCTTAGTAGTGAACGGTGGTTTAAAGTATACTAGTGTTTATCTAGAAATAATTTAGATTTGGCCGATTTGGGACTATGTGTGTAGTTCCAAGATTTGGATATTTTAGGAACTGGGCTATTACTAAAATACTTCGCAACCGACAGACCAGTGTATCTTAAAACACTTATAGGAGGTTGACAAGTTGCCGAGCAAATGCTGTGTGTGTGTGTGTGTGTGTGTGTGTATTTTGCACTGCATGAATTGGTACATGTAGACTTGAACAAATGGTAAAAAAGGATATAATAATCAATTACCTGTTATTGACACAAATTAATTTATTAGTACCTAATAATTCACAAAGGTAATTCGTCAGAGCACTACTGGCCAGCTATTACCTACCGGACCTAATTATATAATATAATACTCACACTCATAAAAAATATTGTTAACACTTCGCGTTATACAAACGCTATTGACAAAAATTATAGAAATTTGAAATTTGAAATTTTTGTTTTCCATAAATGTCGATAAAACATTTTTCGTTTTGTCAAAACACTTGAAACTTTAAAGCAAGGTTACTCATAAATTGTTATTATAGCAATTTAAAAATATTAAAGATACGTCATATGCACAATCTTTTTGTAGTTTAAACATATTATTCGTGGAAACTTTTAAAGTATATTATTATATTTTACGCCCACAACGACATTTTAAAACTCAATGATTTTGAAAAATCATTTCAACCCAGTAGGTGTACGCGCGATGCATGAGATTATTTTTATTTATAAGTTTCTCGGAACAATTCTTATTGTTGACCTTCGGACAAAAAGGACAAGTTGTTGGTAGCTGAAAACCCGCGGGCCGCCGTGCACCCGTACCGAGCAGCACAATACGTATTGACAGTGAATAATTATAATTGATAATTACTCCACTAAAACGCAACATTTTTGATAATTCTTTCTTATTGCACGTTGAAAATATGAGAAGAACCTCTATTCTAAATTTCAAGTTCGTGCGTTGCGTAGTTTTTGAGTTACAGCGATCAGTGACTAAGTGGTATTAAGATTTTATATGCATAGATTGATATTAAAGTAATCTAATTATATTTTAAACGATAAAATAACCCCCCCCAAAATATATTAATATAATATACATACTCCTAAAAATCCGGGATGATCAACTATGACTTCAATACTATTTTAGATAAACTGTATACAAACTTTTTTTCAACTACAAAGCTGTAATAATATATAGGATAATAGGATATATTTTATCTCCCATCTCACTGTGTCCGAAATCTACCGCAGGTAGATTGCCTACCTGATAATATACTGTTCGCATAACCATACGCGAAATTTCATGGGCAACGCCACGCGGGCTGGATAAAAATTAAAATATATTATGATTTTGCTTCCATACCTATGCAGAGCGAATTACACCCAAAATTACTTAGTTGATCATAATTTTTTTCCCGGGCAACGCCGGGTTATTTAGATAGTTATATCATAAAATATACATACCTATAGTAGGTGATATACTAGGCTGCTGGCTGATAGATCTTCTCCTCTCAGAATCGTTTTTTCGTGTACAATGATATAATAGAATCTATTACACTATGCCATATTATTCATGTAATTCAAATTTAACACAACATTTATCACAGTTTTGATCCACACGACACCTAATGTATAGCTGATGAGTAATACCTAATTTTTATTATGTTTATTTTATTTTACATATTAGTGCATATTTATTTTAACAGAAATAATCAACAAAAAGTTCTTCGTTTTTATCTTATTAGTAATTAGGTACTTATACGGCTATTATACAGATGTACGATAATAGCATCTATAATAATTGTTCTAAAGCAGTGGTCTTCAACCGGTGGGTCGCGACCCATTTTTGGGTCGCGTAAGCTTTGAAATTGGGTCGCGATACGTCTTATTTTTAAAATAAAAAATAAGTTTAATAGATGAAATAAATAAAAATGCAATTTATATAATCTATAATATAATGGATATCAAGTCAGAATATATTCAGTTTATTCAGTTATAATAGGTATTAGTATACAATATAGGCATTAAGCAATTTTAGCTTTGTTTTTCTACTAAGCTTACGTGGGTCGCGAAAAATGTGGGCCTAAAAAAGTGGGTCGCGAGTCCAAAAAGGTCGAAGACCACTGTTCTAAAGTACCTCTGCATTTTTAATTCATAGACAAAATATAACTATTATATTTTTTAATATGAAGTATTCTTTTTCAAATAATATTTGTTTCTAAATATAAAGGCATATTACTAAACATTATTTAATTGCTTATATTTAAAAACCAATAATATATAATTACATATAATTAGAAAATAAATTATTATGATAAATTATTAAAATATATTATTTTTAGACATACAATTGTGGGCTTTACACATATCTTAGGCATTTAGGGCTGTTCAATTGTTTCGATTAATCGACTGGAGCATCGATTAATCGATTAAATTAATTATTTTTTAAAATGTATTCACCACCGATTAATCGAATTATCAATTAATCGAAACGCGACTGTACATTTTTAACGAACATAACCATGGTATCGAGTATAACCAGTAGTTATTATAACAATACTTCCAAAAGAAGTGTTTTAATTTGTTTTGTTTTGTTTTTAATTTTCTTTTTACGAAAAAAATATAAATATAATTTAAAAGAAAGCTATTTCTTATGTGTACTTAAAATAAAAACAAACATAATGACAGCAATGACAGTGACAGAATGTTATTCATCATCATTTTAATCATCAAATAGAATACCTGAATACCCTTTATACTTTTTAGTATTTTAAAAGTATATTAAATATTAATCTAACGGTAAGTCATTGCATTTGAAAAATCTTAAATGAGTAAACCATAAACCTAGCAGGAAATATAATAAAATTCAGCAGTGCTCAAAACTGTTAAACTTTTATCGATTGTTTTAATAGATTAATCGATTAATTTAATCGATATGTCTTTGACTATTTCAACAATCGAGCACTCTAGCACTTCTTGATAAAAATCTTCGATTAATCGAAATTTTCGATTATTTAGTACTTTTGACAATCGAGTATGTATTATACAATCGAACAGCCCTAGGCATTCTAGCCTCCCATAAAACGCGGTCAGACTGCAAACACTTCCGTTGTCAAGTCCCTGGTCTCTCGTATATTCAAACATTCAACTTTTCCCGATAACGCGACCACTTGAGACAAGTACCAACGTCCCACGAGCAGTAAATTTGTTTTCTCTACGAGTCTCGAGCCTACTCCACGCAGCCATACTTCACGCGTCTTCATTCCACGGACAACCGTTTTGTTGTGCGTAAGTTAAACAGTTAATGTGTCTATTTTTTGCGGCATTGATACACGTTAGATCGTCCCATGGGCATTCATTTTTATGCAGATATACAAGGCAGTCCAGATGACCGTTGTCCGCGGCATAGTTGCACGTAAACACGGACCACTGAGCCCCGTTGACGTGTGCGTATTTTAGGCATTCTAGGTTTCCCGACTCAGCGGCCCGGTCGCACGCCGATTTCTGCGCCAACGTCGGAGAATACCACGGGATGCCGATCGCCCGAGCGAGCTTCATACATTCCAGGTGTCCGTGAAAAGCGGCCATTTCACATATGTTTTTGATTACATAGTGATCGCTGAATTGTGATTGGACGAGGGGTTTCACTTTTGGAAACATGGATAGCCGATCGCCGTGTGGGTTAAAACGCTCGACGTCCGAGTTAATGCGAATAACCTTTAAGATGGATTGGCAGCATATTTGTATGTCAACGGACGGAACGGGCAGCTTGTCATACCATTGCTGCTGTTGAACATTACATGCGATGTAAGCAACCATTAATAGACTGGGTACAGCATACGTTATCTCGTTGTTCGCAGCCATCGTGATTGTATTTTCTAATAAATAGATGACCAGTCGAGGGTATAGCTCACGCCTACTGTAAACATAAAACCAAAATATTAAATAATAATAAATGTCAAAATTATATCCATATTGAGTGCCAGGTAAGTCGACAAGAGAGGGAAAACGCAAACGTTGGCGCATGAAAAAAAAAACACAAGAATACGCATGTATAATAAACGAGGTGCGTAATGGTGTACGTGTGGGTACGTTTATTGTTTAAACTGCGATGTCATAATATAGGTACGGGTTTTGACCAGTGGTGAAGCGTCATAGGAGACAACTCAGTTTTCACAATTGACAAAGAGACAACGTCTCCCCGCTTATAAATTAGAACACGGGACGAATAAATATTTATTTTGCTTTATGAAATATTTATAAATATACATTTTATTTTATACTATAAATATGATGTATGTTTCAATATTTGTTAAAATGGGTTTTTCGTTGTACAGTCATATAATTATTAAAATAGGTTAGATGTGCGCGATATTTCCGTGCGTATGAGAAGGCGATATACGGTCATACGGGTCATTCTAAATATTATGGTATTCTATCGGTGACACCCGAATTGCCTCCCAAATTTAGGTAGGTGACCTTTTTTTACTCGAATTGCTTCCCATAACTTACCTGGATTATTAACTAATATATCGATGTACTACTATCGATTATTACATTATTCCGCAATGTTCAAAAATAAATTGTTTAAGTCAGTATTTTCCAGACAGATTAATTTTTCGAATTCAATAATCTTATCCGCGATTAGTGATTATCAGTTAATGATTAGTCTATCATCACCAGTTCAACATAGTCAGTTTCGTTTTCGAAACCACGATAAATAACACGTTATTATATAGTTTAAATATACGTAGGTACATATAATTTTATAAAAATGATCGTGATCAGCGAAAAGGGTATAACCATTTATTTTAACAGAATGATATTTTGTCATTATTATTTTTAATATTATTAATTATTATATATAATTATATCATGTTATGTTATTATATATATTATTATATATATATTATTAATTATTATTTATTTTATACAAACTTTTTGACTGTATAACAGGATGATATTTCATCTATTTCATCATTTTTTTATAAATCGATTAATTATAGGTACCTGTCGCAGGCGAATCCAGTACAAGAATAGGTATAGTGACCATCTTAGGAGGCAATTCGAGTGAATAATATTTTTGAAATCTGGAGGTAATTCGGGTGACCTTTTGAAAAAAATAATTCACAGAAGGCAATTCAAGGGTCAGATGGGAGGCAATTCGGGAGCGCCCATTCTATCACAACGTCTTGCAATATTATGGGTGCACGGGTACAGGGGTAATGCTAATGTGAGTTGGGTTTACTATCTACGCAATGAGACGCGTCTTGCCGTTCGTAATTATTATACCTCAGTCCTCAATATTTAATATCAACGTCGCCGTCGCATTGTCATGCTATCGTGTAGGTACGAGTTAGGTGATAGGTACGTGTTTCTTAATATATTTTATTGTTTTATATTGTAATTTGTCCTCGTGGGCCATGGCTGATGATTAAATTAATGCTATTTTGAACGATGGAATTAATAAGTACCTACTTGTATACGAAAAAAAAATGTGTACATTTGTTATTATATTAAATTATCATTTTAAGAAATTTGTAACGTTTTAATTTTTTTAATATAATATTTCAGTTAGTTTTTAGTTTTGAACATTTATTTCTTACCGTAGAGATAATATAAAAAGAGGGGGGAATTTAAGCGTATAAGTGCAATTTTTTTTCATTATCTCTGCAAACCAAAAATTTCACGCCTCGCTACTGGTTTGGACGAACAGCAGCGTCGTCCATACAGTAAAATATTAATATATTACTATATTAGGTAATTTAATTTTAAAATAAATTAACAGCGTTGTCGGTTGCTAATCGCTATTTTTATTATTTTTATTTCAAATTTCTACTGCGACCTGCGACTAGTAGGATGTATATTTCCGTACATTTAATTTGACAATTTGTTATACCTAAACAACCACCAGCACCCACGAGCCGGCACTGGTCACAATTATTTTTTATAAGTATTTAAACTTCAAATTCAGACAAAATACGTAAAAATCATTTTATTTTATTGATATCAATAGAAAAAAAAACCTAAAAAAATTGGAAACTGAAAATGTCCGTAAACAGCTCAAAACAAGTCAAAATATTTTGAAAATTTTATGGTGTATAGAAAATACTAAATTAAATGTAAACATTCAGTGAAAATTTCATAATATCTACGGTCATAGATTTACAACGAAAACCAAAATGATTTTGTCGAAAACCGATTTAGCGTAAAAATTCCTAGTTTTCCACAATTTTTTTTTGTTTTTCCCATGACTTTTTAAAGCTAGTTGGAATTTTAAATTTTGACTTACCCAATGAACCAACTTTATTCCCTTTCCCATCGAACAAGATACTGCAAAAGTTGAAAATCGAAGCAATTTTATAACAACTTATCGTGTACACAGACCCAACAATTAAAAAAATACAATATAAGAAAAAAACAACGCATATCATTGTAAAATCAATTCATTCATCACTCCACTTAGAATCTAAAAGTATCCCGCAGAGAAGAAAAATCCATAGATTATTTTAATTTAAAATTTACTAAAAATATTGTTTTTAATGCGCGTTTTTATTGATGTTGAATACGTATTTTACACGTAACAACCCTGATGCCGTCTTTGTCTTGGTGACTTAATTATATAGTAATACATAATATGTTCATTACAAACTATTGCTGCTCAAGTAATGACTAATATTTCTAATAATTTTTTTTATATTCAAAAAATCATAACGCCAAGCTAAATACCTACCTGACGTGTCGGGCACGGGGTAGAACATACCTATTATATACATTATACACTATAATATCACAACGATATAACAACACTAATTCAATTCTAATAATGAAATATAAAATCATTAATCACGTCTTACCGATATTATACTTTGATGTATTAACTGAATGTCGATTTGAATCTCGCCTTACGACACTGTCCAATTGGGTCAAACAGCTCCAGGGAGGTACCTAAATACATATGATCACGAGTTAATTTTAGTTAAATAATTCCTGATGAAATTTAGTATAATTAATTACTTACCGATAATAATTTTGATGTATTTACTGAATGTTATGATGAAACTCGTCTGACGACACGGTTGATCGGGTCTTGAAGTACAACTGGATTGTGAATTTGGTTATGTTTACAGAGACTATCCCTGTTCCCCACCTCACATTTCAACAGAATGACGCGTCCGATAAACATTATAACTATATACGCCATCGCAGCGTGAACTATGCCCGATCCCATTTGTAAGATATGTGTTTGAATGATACATGTGTTAAGATATTTGATTCGAGTTGGACGTTGGCCGATCTTCTATGACAAGAAAGCAATTTCTGTACATAAAAACGATATATATTTTTTCCATTTATATTGGTTTCGTGCAAATATTTATCCACGCTAATTATTTTAATATTAATAAATATGTTACGTACAATATAATATTTATCAGTCAAATTTAATTTTTAAGTAACAAAAGTAATCTTTATAAAAAAATAATACATTTAGTTACAATGCAAATGCGTTTACATGGTCATTTTTATTTTGATATTTGAGTGACTAGATATTTATTGTTATATTAAAATTATTTACAGTAAAATTACTTATTATTTTTCAAAAATATAAAATGTCAGTATAACCAAGAATTTAAATTCATTGCTTATGACACACACAAAGTTTATGTACACATATTATATCACATTGTGCCCCAGGGGACAAATCGATACAATATTATAGGATCTAGGACATTTAGAATGTGTCTTTAAGTCAAAAAAATAACACCAGAAGATCCAAACAGAGTTTTACAAACATATTGTATGATTTTAGGCCGGATATCCTCGTATTATATAGTTAAAAATATAATATACTTCAAAACAATGAAAAAAAAGTCGTATTGTATGTTCACACATTCCCCAAATTCGAAATAAATACATTCAACTAAAACATTTAAAATCACTAAAATGATATAGAATAAAGCATGATATAAAAACAATAGGTATGATCGTAACTTTTTGACGGTCAGATCCTTCGGTAAGCACGTGACGTAGCATAGTGTATAGTAATAATAATTTAATGACAATATGATAATACGGGTAAGCAAGTGACGTAGGTATTGCGCGAACTTGGACCAAATCTGGACCTTTTCGATCATACCATGTTATTTATATCATGGAATAAAGTAAAACGAACGTGGGTTGAAGAGGGATAAAACTAATAACAGTAATTAGTACTGTAAATTATTATTATCTGAAAAGCATTTTATTGCATTTTTATAGGAATAATTCAAATTCATTAGTAACGTAAATGCAATAAATACGAACTACACAATTTTTTTTTTTTTAACAAACATTATTTTCAGATTAGTAAACTAATAATTAACTAAAACATGAACATGTAGAAAGGTACTGTTTTTTTCTTAGCACAATATTTTCTTTTATAATTAGTTAAATTGATGTACCTATGTTGGAGTTACAATGGTAAATGTTACAGTGAAATACCGAAGTAAAATAAGTAAAGTTTAAGGAGATATTTAGGGTTAAAGAATAAATGATTGATGACAGTGACGTCATAATTGTACCCGACCTCACAACCGCCTCCCGTGTCTTACTGGTACTGCCACCGTCGCACAGTAAAACGCAAAATTTGTTTTTATATATCTTAAACCTAGCTAAGCGATCAAACATAAAGTGATATAAAATGTCTTAATATGATAATATTACTTAATTAAATATTAATTTTTCACTTGCGAATTAATAACGTTCGACCACTTACACGTTAAAATATTTATTGAATATAAGGGATGTTTTCAATCGAGTTGGTGGGTAAAATGTGGGAGCCCCCTCCCTAGCAGCTTGTAGATATTATAAAATGTTGAAGTACGTAATAGTAATATCAACGTTATATATGGTGCGGTAGACGATGTTGGTTAAGCAGGTTGAAAGGGGTAGGGCATGTTTGTGACTATATAGTAAAACCTTGATTGCGCTTGATAAAAGTAAAAATACTTTAAAATTCTTGTTTGCACCCAGTAACATTACAAATCAATAAATTTGGCAATCCTCGTCCCATTTTTTCAGACTTATTCTGATGTGGTTAATAATTTGATTTTTCGACGTTAGTAAAGCAGTGGTAATAAAAAACACCTGGAGGTTTAAAAATTAATATTTTCATCTACATTACCGAATAACGTTATAAAAATAGTTAGTAGATGCAAAAAGATATAAAAAAAGTATATTACAACAATTATAATAATAGGTACAATAGAAATTAATGCGGGGAGACGTTAATGATTTCGATTTATAATTCAAATGTCCAACCACATATAAATGGATAAATATATAATATTTCATTCTATAAGTTTAAAATCTGAAAAAAGGTTAACAAAATATGTATATGCATGCAATGATTCCAAATTTTTTGATTTTTAATGTTATTGGGCTCAAACAAGTATTTTATTAACGTTATTTAATTTTAGCAGGCCTAATCGAGAATTGCTATTTAGGCACACACACTGTCAACCTGTTGCGATGCTCAACGCTCCCTTGTTCTACTGAAAAAAAAAATGATTTTTAAGTAATATAATAAAAATGTATATACGTATCGTCTTTATGGGGACAGTAATCTTAACCACATTTTTACAATATTCATATATGTAAGCTAGAAAGTTCATTCGCATAATAGTGAGACTTGCTTCGATTATTGTCTACTGTTTGGTTGTTTGGTATAAGTGGACTGTATAAATGTTCTCTATAGGTTTTAACGAAATAAAATAACAACCGGTACTTAAGTTTGCCGTGATATGATCGACGGACTACTTATTAACAAATCAGTTACGTAAATGG
>NC_042493.1:60634421-60637116 GCF_005508785.2 Acyrthosiphon pisum
CTAAACATCTACAATTATTGAAGAATCTAAAGATCGTAGTACTTACAATTTATTTTTAATATTGTATCGTTTTTGTAATCGAGGCTAAATGTAGTGAAGTCACTATTATTTTCTACTATTTTGAAATTAAAACCGATTAAAATCATTGAAACTAATTTGTTTTTGTGGTACGTGTATTTCTGTAAATTATATAACTTATAAATATATTTCATAATTTAATACCAATTATAGTAAGTGTATTTATCTGCTACTCCGTTAGCTTAAGAGGACGTGATACCCGCATGTGTTGTCTCCGTTTCACAAGTGCATAATTTTAAGCTCAGCAGAACACGTGTAGCTCCGTTAATTTATAAATTAGAATGAATTAACCTCTTATAAAATCTAAAGGTAAGATTATTATCCAACCTCATAGGCTTTTTATTATATTTTAATTTTAAAGTGAGCTATGTACCTTTAAGATGTACAAACAATTTACAGTTTCAAAATACTCATGACTCGCTTTAAAATTAAAATATAATAAATGTTGCCTAAATAAAAACTTACCTTTAGATTTTATAAAAGCACGATTTACTCTAATTTTTAAACTAACAGAGCTATACGTGTTCTGCAAGGCGTAGAATTTGCTATGTTACGCACTTGTAAGATGGAGACAAAACATGCGGGTATCACGTCCTCCTATTAGATATAAATCAGTGGCGGAGTGTTAATTGAAATAATAATGAGAAATAAAATAAAAGGTGTATTATAAAAAACTTATCATTATTACTTAGGTGAGTTCCAGAACAAAATACAGAAACGGGTTTCCCCTGCCTGTATGTATTTTCCATCTAAAAGACCGTGAAATTCACCACTATTATAAATTAAGGATTGGTATTGTAATCTATATATATAAAAAATGAATGTATGTGTGTCAGTGTGTGTGTCCATGTTACCATGGCCACCATTTATATATTATTTTGAGATTTCCGTCCGTGTGTGTCACCATATTACCATGGCAACCAATTATATATTGTTTAGAGAGTTTCGTCGGTATGTGTCTCTCATGGCAACTAATTATATATTATTTTTAAATTTCTGATGGAATGTTTTGTATATAAATGGTTGCCATGGTGATCTGTAAAACATATTATTCATATAGAGTTGGCAATTTTAATGGGCAACGAAGTGAATGGGATCAGATATGTTTATATACATAGATAGATTATACATCTGAGCAGAGGATAGACTAATTTAAAAAGGGAGAGGACCAACCCCGGGAGGTGCTCAAACAGGGATTTTGATATTTCATATGGAAATTTTTGTTTATAAATGGTTGCCATAGGTTTTGAAGCTATTATAATTATAATTATTGGTTGCCGGAAAACGAAGTGCACGGGATCAGCTAGTTATTTATATAAATTATATTTATTGTATGTCGATGACCAGTGTTGGGTACTTTAGGGCCTAGGCCCCATGTTAACTCACTAATGTTATTTACGGAGGATTTAACCCTACCCAAAAAATGGGAGCCCTTTGCACTAATTTATAGTAGTCGATTTATATATTATGTTTATCTAATAGGCGTTCGATTTTTTTTCCATACAGTGGCATTCAAGACGTTGGCTAATTTTCTCCATCAATACGAAAATAGCGAGCACCAGTATACTTACTTACATAATCTCAGTTCAGCGACAGGTGTTTGTGATGGTACACAGCGGTACAGCCGGAGAGTCCGTTTCTGCGTGCGATGAAGGTCACGGCGGGCGTCAAAGGGGTTGTGTTCGCGGTGATGGTATTTTCAAGGACGGGTGGTGGTGGCGGCGGCGGCTGCATTGCTTTTATTCTCAACACGTCAAACAAAAAATATGTACCTGCTCCCACTCAAACTAAGCATGTATAGTATTGCACCCTATTGTTGCGGACGTTCTTAACACGTGCAAGTATTGTTAAATGGTTTATATCGCCACTGAATATAAATAACACCATTGAGTATAGATTGTAAAATGATGTACTAACTTAATGATAATATTATAATGTTTCCAAATAAAAAAAAGGTGGGTAAGTGGGTTTTGCTCTGCTGTACAGTAGGTTACAAGTGGGTCACTCTATATTGGATGATATTAAATTTGAATTCAATGATATAATATCATTGTTTAAGAAAAACGATTCTGAGCGGAGACGGTATGTCAGTCTAGGTATTAGACATATATATACTTATCTATGGAATTAAAAAAATATTGACCTATAATAGGTACCTATAATAAATTCCAAATTAATCATATCATTATATCTATTAGGTACTTATAACGCGTTATACATCAACAACAAACCGTGATACTATCATAGATATATAATAGTATACTTTAGAAGTTTCAAGTATACCCAAGAATAATATTATACAATCACAACAAAATAACTAAAATAGTTATTCTATGTTTTTTATTATGTAATTTTTTCCAAATATGAATTTAAAATGTCTGTAAAAAATAACTGTGTTCATATATTTTTTAGATTTTTTGGCTACAGTATGAACTATTTATGAGAATCTTTGTTTAAAATTTTCAATCCTTAGCTATAAAAACTGAACATTTTATTATTTATGAATTAAAATGATTGATAATTTTCGAGATTTTGATAAATTTTTTCAAAATTCGATCTTTAAATGCTTATAAAAAAAAATTGTGCATATGTATTTTTAATATTTTTCAATTGCTAT
>NC_042493.1:60637166-60643903 GCF_005508785.2 Acyrthosiphon pisum
GTAGTGGTGTATTGTCAATAATTATATTATCAATATACGCAAGATATTTATAATCAATCTATTATTTTTTTGTTTCATCCTACTAATCGATCTAATAATGCGATAATATTCTGAAAACTGATCTAAATTCGTTAGAATTTCTATTAGGGATTGGTCCTCGTTTTAAGATTTATGCTTTAAATTCCGATTAAATCCAGAATAATCAACGTTTGAAATTTCCGAAATTTCAAAATATTCTAGCTAAATTTTTAGAGGTTGGGGGTGAAATTGGGAGAAGTAGACTGACCATTCTCAAGTAGACATAAGAACGAACTCAAATCTGTTTTGAAAAGTATTATCGCATTACTAGATCGATCATTATGATAGAATGAAAATTGGGTGTTTTGGCTAAAATAACTGTTTAATATATAATAAAAAATTTTGTCAAGAACCTTTTTTCCTGACTAGCCCCGCATTGTGCCATAAAAATCTTCGTTTCAAATAAATGCATTTTTTATTATAATTAAATTTTTTCTGATCTTAATTTTATTATTAACAATAATCTAAAATCCATAGAATCATATAAAATTATAAATGTATATAATATATTCTAATTTATATAGATTAGAGATATGAAAATAAAGTAATAATTTCTTCAAAATATTCTTTACTTAATTGTTATTTCTGGTTTGATTGTGTACGCACATTTTATTAGAAGGGTGTATTTTTAAAAAATTTAATGAATTTAGTATATTTTAATAAACATGATACGCACTGACTTGTCTTGCGCATAAACGTCACATAGTAAAATTTTTGCGCCAAATTATCGCAGATACATTTCGTCACAAAGATAACTAAAAAAAAAAGGTCTGATTTTAGTTGCGGCCCCGAATCGTTATATCAAAGTTGTGGCCAGATAAATATTTACTCTTTTAAGATGTGTCTATACCTATAATATTACAACCGTTGCCCGTTTAATAATAACGACTAGGTAGGTACTATATGAACTACTTTTAGCTATAGAGCTTTTCATTAAAATTAATATGTTTTGTGTTCATCTATGTTTTGATAAATATAAAATAATAAGATATCTATATACAGTGCCGGATCTAGGAAATTTGACGCCTGGGCTTATATATATGTAGCGCCTTTACGTTGATGGAGATATATACCTGGTACGGGGTGTGCCGGGTGTCAACACAAAACAAAACGTTTAATTACGAATCAAAAAGTATATTCATATATTACAAATATTTTTATTGAAACCATTATTTTCATATAATATACCGTGCGTGTGTATGAGAAAACTGAGTACATACACTCTATAACTCTTTTACCAACATTACTCAGTACTCTATAAATATTTTAAAATTATATTAAAGGGAGATTGTTGGTCCAATAGTCTAATTTCATGTCCCACCACAGAATCTAAAAAAATGTGTAGAGTACATACATGGTTTAGCACAGAATATGTCAATAATAAACTTGAACTAATTAAATGTACATAACTTGAATGTATTTGAAAGAATTTTAATAAAAATATAAAATATATTAACGTTATTATTTTCAATTTGAACCTATCTGCGAAGTAATGGTATTCATCATTACATACTGTCCTAAAACTGTGTAAAAATTTAAAATACAAAAGAAAATTAAGTTAATAATAACATGGAGTTATTTATTTCATTATACATAATTTTATATCTTATATTTTTAATTAGTATGTACCCAAATAAAACGTGGGCCACAATTCGTATGCACTTTAAAACAAATCGTTGGCCACAATTTAGTATGAACAATTTTTATAAAAATCTCGGTTCGCAATTTGGAAGATCGTGGAACACAACTAGTAGAGTAGAAGTAGAAATGTAGAATCTACATTGCAAAACGATTAATAGATACTCAGGATGTCCCATTATTTATATATATAACATTTTTTTTTAACAAAAATGTTTTGATCTGTTGATGCCCGAAGGCCCGTCGACGTCCAACACCCGTGAAATGAGTTATGGGTACAATAATTATTGTTAAAACAGTGATTAAACTATTGCAGTTGTTATAGCACTCTAAATTTCTACGCTAAGGGTGGTAAATGGAAAAAGAAATACAGACGGAAGTCTCACCGTGGTCCATTGTCGTATACAACATCACGTAGCCGACCATCGGCCATCGAGTGTCCGTGCGAGAACGAGACGAACGAAAGGGGGAAACAGACAAACCTGTTTCACCTCAGCATGGAAGAGAATACTGATTCTATTGGTTTTGGAGAGACACCGCCCCTAGTGATTAGCGTTGGTGTCGATTATTGCGTGTTCGTTGCCGGACACTTGTTGAACAGTAGGCAGTGACCGTCTCGTCCGCAGTCCACGTTGGTGTTGGTTCTGTCCGTGCTTGTTAAATTGTCCAAGTGTTGTATTCTTGTATTTTTGTCGCGCCAAGTCTTACTTATTAAATTATAATTTAATATTATCTTTACAAAAAATATTGCGAGTTTAATTCAACGACTCGTATCTTATAAAATGTATCAACAACCTTCAGCATCAAGAATTGTTGGTGAAAGCCCACACGATGCGGCCACCTCGTCATCAAATGTTAACAGACCCCAAAACAATTCTCACTTGACGAGTAATTTAAGTATTGGATCAATTCACTCACCTCATTATCGTTTGCCGCCTCCGCCAAGTTACTATGGTCCACATTTGATAGATAATGTCGGACAAATTGAACCAAAGTTCTTATCTAATTGGTGTGTGACCGTCAAAAGCATAAAATTAGAGCAGGGAGATTCAAGCTTGACCGCCGCATTAAGTGGTAAGTATTCAAATATATTTATATTCAAATGTTTAGCATCGTAACAAAAATATAATAAAAATCAGTAAATCAAATAAAATATTAAATTTAAAACAAGGATTCTCATAAATAGTTCATACTGTTACCAAAAAATATAAAAAATACATAAACATAATATTTTTTATAGAAATTTTTAGTTCAAATGTTGAAAAAATTATATATTTAAACGAAGAATAACAATTTTTGTTTGTTGTTATTTAATAATATTATTCATGGCTACTTAAAACTTTTAATAGGCCTATATTGTTATATTTTATACGCACAATAACATTTTAAAAGCAATGTTTTCTATGATAAAGTAAGTACTTTAAAACCTTCTGAGACCCAATGTCCATTATAATGGACAATTATAATTACTGCTTTAGCGCCCAATCTTAATTTTTTTTTTTGTATTTTTACAAACATATTGTCCATTGAAATAGACATTAGGCTTGTGGGACTACAAAATTTAAATACGTGATGGACTTCAGGAGGTTAATAGCAACAATATCATAAAATATACTTATTAATATAGGCTGACAGACTTGCTCAGAATCGTTTTTCGTAAACAATAATTTTAAATTAATATATTCAAATTTAACACATTAATTAATGACCCACACGACACCCAATATACAGGAGAGTACTACCCACTTGCATACTTTTTTTTATTTGCTAAGATGATTTATTATTTGTACTTCATAGCTACCTACATATATAAATTTCATGGTATAACAATATTTATTTAAGAACATTTTATTACAAATCTAGCTTCAGAATTTGTATAGGTTATTTTAAAAATTATTAATCGAATTCGGTTAATATTTGATAATTTGCTATCTGTATACTATTTTAATTGAACAGTTTGGAGCGTTTGGATTAACACTATCAATATCAATGTGTATAATTTATTCATAATTCGGTTTATATGTTTTTAGGAACTTTGTTGGAAAATGATCGTCAAACCATATCATGTGAAAACTACGATGCTGGTAGATTGGTTTTTGTGATATCAAAAGATATAGTTAAGACTAATGATGGAGTATACCATCTACTTGGACCAATCGCTCAAGGATATCCAAATAATTTGTATCGTGCATGTTTGGAAGCTGGTGGTATTCCAAGGACCTGGAAATACGTTTTAACACAATTCTCTGGTAGACTTCCTGGTGGCATTCAGAGAACGATTTCTACAGCTGATGATGCAGCTGTTGTCCATTCCATCGGCATAAGAATACAGGAATTGATTAGAAGTTTTAAAATTCTTCGACGTTTAGCGATCATAGCAGATAAAAGATTGAAAGAACATAGCAATGCTCGGAAGTCTATTAGTTTTGTGCGACACCATTTTCAACAAAAGTTGGCTTATTCATTGAGGATCATTAACAACCAAATCATAATGGTACGGTATAATGTTTTAGAAATTATTAGTTTACATATATTAAAAGTTTAATACCTATGCATGTTTTATCAAATCAGCAAGTACTTAAGTAGGTAGGTAGTACAGATTTTGATAATTCAAATTATAATCAACATAATATAATATAAGTCACAAAATTCCATCAAAATTATTGTTGTTATTATAATATAAATAGGTACCTATAAATGACGAGTATCTGGAAAGTTTCTTACGTTACTCGTAACTGTCGCATTTTCCACCCCCCAATCCCTCGTCATTAGTGGGCTGCTATTGGGCCGAGTACGAGATATTTTTGGGGCTTCATATTGTAGCTAATAGGCATATATTTAGGATTCCCTCTACATATTATGTATTAATTATTTAGTTATTATTATCTCTCAAAAAATATGGTTTCTTTGATCGTAACCAGTAGGTATGAAATTATGTAAGAATGCTATTTGTATTGAGATAAAAATATAATGTAATTTAGCGAGCGATATTTTTTAGTTTTATTGTGGGCCAGTCAACAATGTTGCCACCCCTCTCAAAAATTGAAATGACGCTACTGACATACTATCCAATAGGTGCTATAAATTATAAATTATGTTTTTTAGTTATAGGTGCAAATAGTAGGTATGTTATCTTTATTCTTTATATAATTCTTTATATTACTAATTAAGCTGGATGAAATATATAGATACTCAAAATTGGAAAATTTTAGAATTAATTATATTTTAGGTAGGTAAGTACTTAGTAGATTTTTATTTTAATCAGTTTTTAAAAAATAATAACATTGGTACCTAAATATTAAAATCACTCTGATATCAGCTCAATATAAAATAAGAAAAATACTATAATACAACTTACTTTATTACATTTTAGATTCTGAGCGGAGTGATGGATGTATTGATTTGACATTGTGGTGTGTTTTATTTAATTTTTTTTTTTTGTTACTGTATTAATAATTTAATAGGTAATCGGAAAAATGCTTCTATTTTTCAACTTTAGTATCTAGGCAGGCGGAAAAGTGAATGTAGTTGTTAGTTCTGAGATTCCGAAATTGAAAATGCACAATAGTTATTACATATTTAAACAAAGAATAACACTTTTAGTTATTTTGTTATAAATTAAAAATATACCTAGACAATAATATAAGCTGATCAGTATAATACAGACTGTCTTCACTCAGAATCGTTTTTCGTATTCAATGATTTTATATCACTGAATTCAAAATTAACACATTCCACTTTACACATACGCTGTACAGCAGATCGGTGCCCACTTACCCACATTTTTATATTCTGAGTCCAACGATGAATGTATTGATTTTACAATGATGTTTGTTTTTTTATTTTTTATTTTTTATTTTTGTGTCTGTCATCACGGTTTGGGGCAGTAAAACTGCTTCGATTTTCTTCAACAGTATTTTGTTTGATGGGAAAGTGAATATAGTTGGTGCATTCGGGAGGTCAAAATTTGAAATTTCCAATAGTTTTCAAAAGCGACGTGAAAAACAAAAGAAAAATTAAGGAAAAACGGGAATTTTTACGCAAAATCTGTTTTCGAGAAAATTGACTTTGGTTTTTGGTCTAACTTTAAAACGAATGACTGTAGATACATGACATTTTCACTGGTTGTTCATATTTCCATTTTCTATACATGATAAATTTTTTAAAATATTTTGATTTGTTTTGAGCTGTTTACGGACAATTTCAGTTTCCAATTTAATTAATTTTTTTCTATGAATGTCAATAAAACTTTATTTGTTGAGTAAAAATACTTGGCAATTTAATACAAGGCTCCTACTATATTATTACAATGACATTTGAAAAATATTAAAAATCCTTAGTCACAGTTTTTTTTTATTAGCATTTAAAGTTCCAAAAATGTGGGTAAGTGGATGTCACTTAGCTGTACAGTAGGTTACAAGTGGGTCACTGTATAATGGATAGTATTAAATTTGAATTCAATAATATCACTGTATAAGAAAAACGATTCTGAGCGGAGACGGTATGTCAGTCCAGGTATAAGATATATTATACATATACTTATCTATGGTATTAAAAAAAAATTGACAAATAATAGATATCTATAATAAATTCCAAATTAATCATATCACAATATTCATTAGATACTTATAACGCGTTATACATCAACAACAAACTGTGATACTATCATAGATACATATAATAGTATACTTTAGAAGTTTCCTAGCTAAGTACTCACGAGTAATATTATACTATCACAAAAAATAACAAAAATAGTTATTCTAGGTTTTTTAATATATAATTTCGTCCACATTTGAACTTAAAATGACTATAAAAATAAACTGTGCTTATGTATTTTTTATATTTTTTGATAACAGAATTAACTACTTACGTGGAATCTTGTTTTAAATTTTCAATCCTTATATATAAAAACTGAACATTTTAAGAATTTTTAACTATAAAGTAATTATTCAATTTTAAATTTGATAAATTTTGTCAAAATTCAATCTTTAAATGCTTATAAAAAAAAAAAATTGTGCCTA
>NC_042493.1:60644003-60652757 GCF_005508785.2 Acyrthosiphon pisum
CATCGTCCCACTCAGAATCTAATATTAAGTATTCTTTGTCTAGACGTGGCTTTAGAATATAAACAACGGGCGTATCGCTTATAATAATATTGTAAATCGAGAATATGTTAATCTTACCAACAACGTTAACGAAATAATTGATAATAATATTGTGTAAACTATACCTGAATATAATATTATTACAATCATAGTAATGACTGGACGTAAATTTGTAATGCACATACCTTGTAAACTGTAATATTATCAGATGCAGACCACAAAATATATTCACCCCTGATTATATCTTTTCATTTACACACCACATACTTGGCGATCGTATACATAATTTACAGTTTATATAATATTATTGTATACCCTACCGATTCTCCGAAAAGAAATAAAACACATATATATATTATATTTTAAATTAATTTTATCGCTATACCTATATGTGTAATGTACTGGGCGTTCCGTGAGGATATACACATTAGCCGTAGAAGGGGACTCGCCGCCCGAACAAAAACCGGTTTTTTGCTGTTTTACCTATTAACCAAAAAAATTATTTAAAATCATGAGTGGGTCTAACAAATAAAACAGATTTATGAGATATTTATTAGCTCAGAAGATGTCGCAATGGGTAAATCCTCGCGGGACACCTTATATATGTGCCGACCCTTCTCTCATTATAGCTCATACCAACTATTACCACATGTATCGGATTCACCATGATCAACTAATATTCTATTGTCGGCCTCTAATCACTAATATAAACGGACTGAAAAATAAATTAAAACTTATTAGATACATGCACGTGTATCAAGGGAGTGTATATTATAATCCGCTACTGCTTTTTTTGATGCTGCCGCCGCCGAATACAACCCTCCCACGAACACACACTTTGACATTACGTCGAAGAAAATAAATTATTTCTGTTTGAAAAACTATAAAAACCACTAAATGTTGTATAAAATTAAACACACTTTTTTTACGGTAATTTAAAAAAATAATGATTTAACTAATACATTTCAAGACTAAGTAGATTATTCAAATCACTTTTTCTATTTAAAATATGACGTGCTCGAAATAAGTACAAAATACGTAAGTAAAGCAATTATTAGGTAGGTATTCCACTGAATTTTAAAAATTATACCCTAACTTCAAGTTTCTTTCACTTTTAATTTAAAACCGACTTCATAAATAATATCCTATGTACTTTTTCAAAGAAATCATACATAGGTACAAAAATTATAATTGGACACAGCGGATTATGTGTCCAGTATTATTACCACCGCTTATTGGTCTAAAACGAATGCATTATACGTTTGCTGCGATTTCCTTAATGTGATTAGTGGTTTAAAAAATCAAGTTGGACGAGGTTTACCGCATAAATTATAATACTGGGGTTGCAGAAAAGCGAAATTCAGTTTTTCCCGAATTTCACCGTCCTCCCGCCTTAATCGATAATTTATCCTATACGATCGTCACTGTTCAACTATGTAGACATTACATAGGCGCCAAGTAGGCCGTGGACGCGTATATATAATATATATATATTCGAAGCCTGCAGCACAATAAATGTAACTGGGTATTATATAATATATTTTTTTTTATCGACATGGCTTTTGGATAAATACGACCGACGCCAAGTAGTTTCCGAACGAACACCGCGTCTTGTACGAACAATAAGCATATATATATCTCATAACCAGTTCACCACCCGTCTATTGTTCACACGTTTCCAAGAAATCAAAAAGGTTTTGCTACCTATCATTTTGTCGATAGTATATATATACCTTACTACTTAGGATACCTATATGTTATTGAATAATTATATAATTATATAGTATATCGTTTAAAATGTAAATCGTTAATACTTATAATTTTTGTACTTTTTCAAACGTGATAGGTACTTACTTACTTTTATATTAAAAAGTCTACATTTTATTGTAGTATAACGACAACGTTTATCATATACATCAGACATTTATATAATATAAAATTATTATAAACATTTTTATTATTTTACACTACGAAACGGTAACACAACTTTGTACATATGAAAAAATATATATTTATAAAACCAAAAAAGGTAAGTAACTTTAAATAATATATAATATGTATTTTCTACAAATAGTATAAATTAAATAATATTACGACCCTGTTGGTCCTACAGCAAAAAAAAGTATGATAAAATAAATAATAATAATAATAAATTTCCTGTTGTTGGCTCAAATCAATAAATTAGTACCTAATAACTCATAAAGGAAATTCGTTTTGGCACTGCTGAGTGCTGGCCAGCTTATAATATAATATAATACTCACACTCATAAAATAATAGAATTTACAAAGATACCAATTAGCGCATATTATAAAAAGCAAAATAATATTGTTGACATTTCTCTTTAGACAAACGTTATTGAAGAAAATTGCAGATATTTGAAATTTGAAATTTTTTTTCTATAAAATTTGTCGATAAAAATTTTTTGTTTTGTCAAAATTCTTGAAACATTAATGCAAGGTTACTCATAAGCTTTTATCATAGCAGTTTAAAAATATTAAAGATACATAGCATAATCTTTTTCTCAGCATTTTAAATTCAAATTTTGACAAATTTCGTAAAATTATGAGAGTTTGTATATAATTGTGTAGTTATAAATGTTTAAAATGTTTAATTTTTGTAGCTAATAATAGACAATTTAACACAATGTTTCTCATAAATAGGTCGTACTGCTACAAAAAAAATCTAAAAAATATTATATAAGTACCTACCTAAATACACATTTTCTTATAGAAATTATAATTTTAAATTTAGACGAAATTGGATATTCTAACGAATAATAACAAATCTAATTATTTTGTTGTAATTTAAAAATATTATTCGTGGAAACTTTTAAAGTATATTAATATATTTTACACCCACAATGACATTTTGAAACTCAATATTTGGGAAAAATCAATTCAACCCACTGTATAGTAAAATAAATTATTTTGATATCAATAATATCATAAAATATACATATCTGGTAGGTGATAAACTAGGCTGCTGGCTGATAGATCTTCTATCGGAATCGTTTTTTATATACAACGATATAATACCATATAATTGAAATTTAACTCTTCATGTATTACAGCTGTGATCCACACGACACCTAATGTTCAGCTGAGTGGTGTAATACCCAATTTTTATTATGTATTTATTTATTAACTATTCTATTTTATTTTACGCATTGGTGCATTATTTTAACAGAAAAAAAATCAACAATTGTTCTTCTTATCTTGTTGTAGCTAGTTAATTGTGGAGTATAATTCGACTTCATTAGTAACGTAAGTGCAATAAATACGAACTGCAATAAATATTTTTTTTTACAAGCATTATTTTTAGTTCAGTAAAGCTATTAACTAAACCACGTACATATTTAACTGTTTTTTCTTTCCGATTTTTTTATAATCAGTTAAATGAAATATTTGATGTCCTTATGTTGTAGGTATAATGGTATACTTTATTGTGGAATTCCAGAGTAAAAAAAATTTAATGTTTGAGGTGATATTATGGGTTAAAAAATAAGTGAGTGATGCAGTGACGTCATAATTATACCCAATTTCAAAGCCACCCCACTGGCGCTACTGCCTGCGTCGCACAATAAAACGCAAAAGTTGTTTTTATATATCTTAAACCTAGTTAAATGATCAAATATAAAGTGATATAAAATGTATTCATATGATAATATAACTTAATAAAATATTAATTTTTCACTTCTGAATTAATAACGTTCAACCACTTACACGTTAAAGTATATAAGGGATGTTTTCAATAGAGTTTGAGGGTAAAAAGTGGGAGTCACCTCCCCCTCCTCCTAGCAGCTTGTGTATTTTATAAAATGTTGAAGCCTGTAATAATATTATCAACGTTATATATGGTGTGATGGAGTTGTTTATCAAGCATGTAGAGGGGATGGTTTGCTACTATAAAGAAAAACCTCGATTGCTCCCCTTGTTCTACAAAAAAAAAAATGATTTTTAAGTAACATAATAAAAATTTATATACGTACCATTTCATGAGGACAGTACTTAACCACATTTTTAGTCTTACAATTCGTATATGTAAGCTAGAAAGTTAATTCGCATAATAGTATGAGCTTTTTAAATTAATGTCTAAAATGTATTGATGTATCTAAAGCTCGTAGTACCTACAATTTATGGTAAATATTTTATCACTTATGAATTAAGTCAAAATGTAGTGGAGTCATTATTATTTTATACAATTTTAAAATTAAAACCGATTAATATCATTAAAACTAATTTGTTTTTGTGGTACGTGTTTTTCTGATAATTTATATAAAAATATATAAACACATTTAATAATAATTTAACACCAAAAATAGTATAATATATTATGTGCTTATCTCCTACTCCCTCACCTTTATAGAAATGAATCAGTAGCGGATTGTTTATTGAAATGAAAATGAGAAATAAAATAAAAGGTGTATTTTACAAAACTTATACGTTTCGATATTATTTAGGTGGGTATTCCAGATCAAAATATAGGAGCGGGTTTCCCTTGCCTGTATGCATTTTCCAACTAGTCTTTAGTCTTTAAGTTCATTATTATTATAAAATATGGACAGGTATACAATTTAAATATAGAATTATTTATGTAAATGAGACTACTCCCCATGTTTTACTATCGTAATAAAGCGATTTACGGTGGATTTAAGTCTGCCCAAAAAATGTACGCCCTTCGTACCAATAGTAGTCGATTTATATATTATATTAATCTAATAGACATTCGATTTTTTCCAAGTAGTAGCATTCGAGACGTTTCCATTTCTCTATCAATACGAAAATAGCGAGCACCAGTATACCTACTTACATAATATCAGTTCAGTGACACGCTTTTGTGATGGTACACAGGGGTACAGCCGGAGATTTCGTTTCTGTATTGTCGTAAAGGTCACGACGGGCGTCGAAGGGGTTGTGTTCGCGGTGATGGTATTTTCAAGGACGGGTGGCAGCAGCGGCGTTGTTTTTATTCTCAAGACGTTAAACAAAAAATATGTACCTGCTCCCACTCACAACTAAGCATGTATAGTATTGCACCCTATTGTTGCGGATACTCTAAACACGTGCAAGTATTGTTAAATGGTTTATCCCGGCTCTGAACATAACACCATTAAGTATAGATTGTTAAATAGTAATCTTAATGATAACATTATTATGTTTCCAACAAATGCAATAGGTATATATTATGTATTCTTGGTCTAGACGTGGCATTAGAATATAAATAGTATAACTGCAATGGGCGTATCGCTTATAATAATATCGTAAATCGAGAATATGTTAATCGTACAACGTTGAACGAAATAATTGATAATAATATTTCGCAAACTATACCAAAAATTGTCCAGAATATAATATTATTACAATTGTAGTAATGACTGAACTTAAATTTGTAAAGTGCATAGCTTGTAAACTGGAATATTATCAGATGCAGACAACAAAATATATTCTCTCCTTGATGATATCTCATTTACACACCTGACGATCGTATAGGTATATAATATTATTGTATACCCAACCAATTCTCGGAAAAGAAATAAAATACATAAATAAAATTAATTTTATCACTGTACCTATATGTGTAACATATATATGCCGACCCTCTCTCATTATAGCTTATACCAACTATTACCGCTTGTATCGGAATTCGGATTGACCAGGTGATTAAATAATCTACTATTGACGGTGGCTCATCACTAATATAAACCGCCTGAAAAATAAATTATCACCGGTGTATCGATTAGATATATGCACATGTGTGAAAGAATGTATATAATCCATTTTCGCTTTTTTTGATGCTACGTCGACCTACCGCCGCCGAATACAACTCTCCCACCAGCACGCACTTTGACAATATGTCGAGGAAAATAAATTATTTCTATTTGAAAAACTATAAAACCACTAAAAGCGGAATAAAATTAAACATTTTTTTTAGGGTAATTTAATAAATAATTTAAATTCATACATTTCTAGACTAGGTAGGTTATTCAAAAATCACTTTTTCTATTTCAAAAATGATGTGCTCAAAATAAGTACAAAATACGTAAGTAGGTAAAGCCTGTAAAAGGTATATCACTGAATTTTAAAAATGATATATTAATTTCATGTTTCTTTAACATTTTAAATTTAAAACCGACCTCATAAATAGTCTAGGTACTTTTTCAAAGAAATCATACATTGATACATTAATAATTATAATTATGGACACTGCAAATTATGTGTTCAGTATATTACCACCGCTTATTGGTTTAAAACGTATGCAAAATACGTTTGCTGCGATCTCTTTAATGTAATTAGTGGTTTACACAATCAAGTTGGACAAGTTATACAACATAAATTATAATACACTGGGGTTGCAGAAAAGCGGAACGCAGTTTTTCCCGAATTTCACCATCATCCCATCTTAATCAATAATTTCTCCTACACGATCGTCACTGTTCAACTATGTAGAGTCTACATAGTAGACATTATGATATAGACACCATGTAGGAGGTGGGCACCTATATATATTATATATAATAAATAATAAATAATATATGTGTATACAAGAACTGCACACATTAAATGTAACTGGGTATTATATATTTTTTTTATTGTCTCCATGGTGACTGACGTCATACGACTGACGCCAAGTATTTTTCGAAACAAAAATATACAGGTAGGCATTATCAGAACCACAGACATATAAATTATAAGACTCTACTGCCCATTGGACATTATAATGGTTGAAAAGTGTATAAAACCATTTAGATAAATATAACCACAAAAGTATGTTGACAATAATATACATTCGTAATTGCACTATTATTAAGAGCATCGGAGCCGGTGCGTTTTAAAGTACAAAAACATGTTTTTCAGGAAAAACTTTCACGCTCTATAGAATAGTTGGATTTCGTTAATTTTTTTTTATTTAAAAGAATAGAACATTTTGCAGGTCAGATCAAAGTCAAATTTTTAAAATTATAATTATAGAAGCTAAAATAATGCACAATATTTGTTCTTTTTCAATCGTATTTTTCTACCACTATTTAAAGTAAAATAAAAATCCTTTGATCTAAATTGAAAAATATTATCTTCTTTTAAATAAAAAAAAATTAACGAAATCCGACTACTCTACTGCAGAGCGTGAGAGGTTTTTCGTGTGAAGTAATTTTCATTTCCATATCAAGCCCCTAAATAGATATCGAGCTGTAAATTAGTGAAAAAGTTTTATAATTAAGGTAGAAACTAAAATAAAAAATATAATTTTTAAATTTTTTAGAATTTCAGAAAATTGGAAAAACTGATTAATTTTTCAGCTAAACTAAAAAGTTTAATATTTACTTTATTTTATACATTTGCCCTAGGTAGCTGCTTACACTGCCTAATGGGAAGTCCGCCACTGCCTTTAGAGCAAATGATGTAACCGTACACCTTATTACAGTGGAACGCCGATTATCCGCACGGAAATTATCAAGCCCGTCTATATTATCCACACTACGGAATTTCAAAAATATTTATAAAAATATTCGTACATATTTTACAAATATTACGACGTTTACTGTTGGCAAATAACAAAGAAAATGTCATAAGTTTTTATAAAAATTTAAATTTAAAAGATGCGTTATACATACAGGACCTACATTACTTAATTTTTGATTACATATATAAAACATTTAAATTCATGTTCATTGTATATTTTTAATAATTGTTTGATTATCCGAAATACCACCCTCCCCCCACCATGCTTTATATAATATATAGCTGAATTTGTGCATCGGTCACTCAGTCCCTTAATCCCGTCCTGTATCTCGACGCATAATGTTGGTCGGGAATTGTCTATGAGTTCAACGTATAGATAATCACGGCGTGTGAGCAATGTATACTACGTATAATCGATGATATATTATAATAAATAATAATACATTATTGTAAGTACATCAAATATACAACATCACTTTGTCGTATTGTGCTTTAATTTTATTATTTAATGTTATTAAGATTTAATATTATTAGTTGGTAATGAGGATACTATGACCTTAATTTGAAATTTAACACGTTGCACTTTAGTAACCATCTAGTACCTACCTATACTTGTCGGTCGCACTTGAATACAATGCATCCCCAATATTATTTCCATGAATATTTATACTATCTATGATTAATCGCTAGATTCCAAATCTCAAAAAGAGTGTGACGACTGCTCAATCGTATTGCACTTAAAATTGTACTACTAAAAGTACTACTCACAATCATATTTAACAGGTAATTTCATATTATATTATTCGATCCATATTATATTATTTTGACGCATCACCACCGCGTGACTTATGTCCTACAACAAACCAGTTTGCACACCTCACATATCATAGCCGAAGCGGTTGTTTTATTTCGATTTTCTACAATTTATCAGTATTATTGCTATAGCCGTTTTCACATGTTGACATGTTTTAATATAATAATTATACTGTAAACTTTTCATATTATTTTATTTTGTGTATTGTACATTTCTTTTAATTTTGGATTTGGTAGTTCGGCGTATTGCGTTCAAACTACGTGACTCCAAGGATTTTTGAAAGATCAAATACTTTTTGTGCCACAGATCTATTGTTAAAATAATTTTATGGCTTGAGCCGAATTCGTCGTAATTTACAAACTATACCGTTTACCGACTAGCGTGGAGGCTGGATATTGGCGCCGAATCCATTATATACCCCGTCGTGATGATTAATGGTTTTT
>NC_042493.1:60652857-60659487 GCF_005508785.2 Acyrthosiphon pisum
GGTTCGAATTGGTATAATAAAATTGTCAAACCATAAACACATTCGTATGTATGTACAACTGCAGTTTATTTCGATTTAGGTACCTGCTGCAGTAGTACTTCTGATTGTGTATAGTCAGTGAAGAGTATCGTACAGTATTGTATTCTATTTTAACCTTTTTTTCTACTTTATTTTTTTGTTATATATGAGAATGTTATATTAAAACACAATTCTATGAATCTTCGAAGGGAATCAAAACCAGACTCAGATATAACTATATCGCACTTTTTAAATAGTACATAAATAATCCTATACCCAAGGATATACAACTCGCAGCAAAATATTATAAAAATTTGTTGAAAACTGTGGATTTTCATAAAGGTTATCAGTTTTAGGCATTTGATTTTGTATGGGAGATATATTTGTTAATTATAGCTTGCACTCCGTTGCTAGTGACAAATAAAATGTTGTAATTGAAAGACAAGCTCATATATACGGGGATACGGGGATTTGATGGCTGATGAAAAACTATTATTTTTTTGTTTGTGCTTAGGGTTGCCATTGAAAAAAAAAGATGATTAAAAAAAATAACATAGTTATTATAGTTAGATATAACTTTAGACTTGTACAATAATACGTCTATACCTAACTTTGTAAAATCACCAAAATGTGTGTAAAAATATGCATAGCTTACATTCAACGGAGCTCAACTAGTTCAATACAGGATAAATCTACTGCAGCATTTGTCACTAGCAACGGAGTGCAAGCTATAATTAACAAATATATCTACCATACAAAATCAAATGCCTAAAACTGATAACCTTTATGAAAATCCACTGTTTTCTTTTACTTTTTAATTTCCTGAGGACGAATTGGAAAAAAAATTGTTTCAGACGGTTCGCGCGTTGAAGTCGTCAGAAAATTTGATACATCAAATCATCATTTAAATCTAATTTATTGTTTCTAGGCTCTTTTATCTCTACTTAGATACTTTTCAACGTTCAACTTATAAATATTGAATATAACTGTAGGTACCTACCTATTGTTTTATTGTTTATTATACACGTGCAAAAGATTAATAATTAGTAGATGCACCTGTTGATCAAACGATGTGACTTGCGGTCGACAATCATTTTTGATTTTATCTCCATAAGTCACACCAATTGAATTTAATAAAATCCGTGAAACTCTTTATTATATATAGACGTATACAGTAGAGTCGAAGCTCATGGTAACGTCTGGCCATGGCCCGAATTATTTTTTTAAAAATGTCGCCTGTTGGCTACATTTTATCAGTGGCGTATCTAGGGGGGCTGAAGAGACCCATGAGGTTGCCTAATAATAATCTTACCATTAGATTTTATAAGAGGTCACTTTACTCTAGTTTTTAAACTTACGGGGCTACACGTGTTCTGCTGAGCTTAAAATTTGCTATGTTATGCACTTGTAAGACGGAGACAACACATGCGGGTATCACTTCCTGAGTTAAGTGTAACACTCATTTTTGTAACATGATTATAAATAAATGTATATTAGGGTACCTCTATATTAAATAATTAAGATATTGAGACCGCGAATTTTTTTTAATTACTCACTCACATTTTAAAAACTCTGTCTCCACTGGACGTATAGACGTCAGTATAGATATAGTATAGAAAAGTACATTATAATATACTTCGTAATAAAATTGTGTATATCACGTGATGGCTATGACCGTGTTAAATTTGAATTCAAATGATAAACCCTATTGTATAATGTATTCTACATATTTTATTTACTATAAAAAAAATTAGCCACACAGGACGCTTGGCAGATGTGAAACATGGAAATTATTTTGTATAGCAGAACATGTATGAGAATTGAAACTTGAAAGAATGGTTTATTACAGGAAATAAATATGACATAATCAAGAACAACATAATATAAGAATAAAAGAATATTATTGAAAATAAAGTGTACATGCATATAATATGTGAAATAATTCAACGCATTTGTAGTGTAAGTTGCATCAGATAAAGTCAGTCCTTGTTAAATAAACAAGACACGTCACTAGAGCCCGCGGTCGTTTGTTTATATTTTTATGGCCCAGGGCTTGGGAGAGGAGCACCTCACCGTCAAACCCCATGATGCACCCCATTGTTAAACTGTAAATACTTTGGTATAATTTTAACTGATTAAAAAAAAATCATTAAGTATTATTTATGTTAGTCAATACATTTTGTATGTAGTTAATGTTTCGAGTAATATCATAAGCCATTTAATATTAAAAAAGATACCAATTACCTATACGTTCTGAAAAAAATATAGTTTATTATATTATATATGCCATTGTGATTTATAAATGCAAATACTAGAATCAAATACATTATAATAATATTAATATGCTTAATGAATTGTATACCAAAACCTGACAATCCCAGCAAAATTAGGACATTTTTCTACTGAATGAAAAATCATATTTAATAGGAACTTATCACGTATATTTATTTTATATTATATAATTTTCAAATAAAATAATTAGTGCAAAATATTGCATGTAGTGGACACTGGAACATTTTTAATTGTATAGAAGCCACTATTATGGCATTGACAAATTATTTTTATTTTATTTTTGAAAACATAATTTAACAATTGTACCTACATCTGTTTCAAAAAACACCATAGGTACTGAATAAATAGTATGGGCTGCTCAAAAATATCCACTCATGTATGACATGAAATCATATTAATTTAAAGATACCGAAAAAAAATGATTACTTATGGTACACACTACACTGTCAAGAAATAAATGAAGAAAAAGTTAGTATTATGAAGATTTAATAATATATTAAGTTAAATTGAATTCTTATTAATTTTAATTATGCGCAGTACGTTTATACGTATAATGTATTAATGTATTTTTCCTATGGATTGAACTTTCAATTGTTTTTATATTGATATTTAATTTTTCATAACTTACAAAATTTGAAAATTAAATTTTTTTCATGCACCTAAAACATTAAAAAAAGTTTGAATGAAATGTCTTTTTATAGTTAAAAATTCTACACATTTTCTAGTGCACAGTTTCAATTATTGATTCAAGTTTACCAAAAGCTTCAAATCTTTCTTTTTTTATCAGTAGGTATCAAAAATGTTCACATTTCACACGAAGATTGTTGTGCAATATACAGGTTGCTAAAATAATTTTTGTATCTTTTACTTATATGGGTCATAGGGCATACATCCCTATATATTTAATCAATATTTTTGCGAGAATACCGAAAGCGAATACCATTATGTTTGGTTTGGAATATTCTGTATAATTATAATATTATCTAGCCTCATGTTTCTTCTATAGAGCCCACAATATATTATTAAGAATTATATAATGTATACGAATATGTATGAACCTTTTTTTTTTTGGTTTTCTTTTATTGTTGAGTTTCAGAGAGAGAGAGACAGAGGGTGGGCAAAGAGAAATCGTCGTCAAATGGGTCCAGCGCTTCGTTTTTTTTTCGTCCCGTAAACAATAATACAATGTGTTTGTGTTATATAAAGATTACGACCGTTCATTTTCTGAATAACAAATAATAATTTCAAAAGCATTATAATGTCCCGGAATGACTACGCCAACCATCCCGATACAATAATATATAGCTTACACTACCCAGTACCCCTCTGTCCATACAGATTCATCGTAATATATTATATATAATACCCAGTTGTTTCCAATAACTATAAAGACCACCCAATAACCATCATCTGACGTTATAATATGCTACCCTCGAGAGTGTCAATACTCGTATGTCCTGCGTCCATCGTTTTTACAAATATAGTAGATAATAATATATTGTATATTATACTATAATATACTGTCGTCTGTCACCTTTGCGAATTATATTAGTATTGTTAAATGTGTAGGTAGTAGGTACCTACTACTACTCATAGCCAGTGGCGGGTGAACTGAAATTTTTCAGAAGCAAGTTACAAATATCCCAAAAGCATAATAAATAATAATGTATTTATATAATATAACTAATTATATTTCATATCATTATTGACTACCTATTGAGTACCTACCTATATCATATTACATTTACTAGGGGACCCACCGGCTACTTCCTACTCCTAAGAAAAATCTCGGAGGCAATTTCCTCTGAAATTACCTTTTGCCTCGCCACTACTCATAACTGTACAGAATAATAATATTTTGACTATTGTTTACTTCTAGAACATCACTCCGTAGGTAGATATATATTTGGAAGAATACTTGCATATCCCAGTTTTTTTCGTCCCATTGCTGCTATAGGTCAATTACATGGGGGTGGGGGATTTCACTCTTGAATACCGCTTTGCTAAACTAAAACTTATTAGTTATAACTTATGTGCTTATATTATAATCTATGTATTTGATGTTTACATCAACGGTCTTTATAATAATCAGTGTAGAAACAATTAACAAAATGTATTAATCTATTAGCAAAAACAAGACTTTTCTCGACTTATGGGGGGCGGTCGCATCCCCTCGCTCCCTCTCAGGAACGCCACTGCATTGTAGTACCGATCTAACACTAATTGTTCACCTATTATGTGGTTAAAATGGTACAGTAAATACCTGATCAGGTTAGAAAATTTCGAAATTGATCGTTTGGAAGATTGCATATCAAAAAAAAAAAAAAAAATTACCAAATAAGTATGTAACTATTCGTATTAATGTTATAAAATGAGCAACAATATAAATTACTAACATTTTTATAATACAGTGCATTAAAAAATAAGACTTATAACTTTGGTCACTTTGTCAACAGGTTAAAAATTGGTCACGGTACAAATTTGTTGTAAAGGTACGTAAGTAAGTATGTAAGTCAATAAGTGTCAGACCTTATCGTCACGATGATTGATTTAAATATAGCCTTTACAAAATAATGGTTGTAATTGCATTATTATATTTACATATATATGTATTGCGTCATTACGATATTATTTAAGTTATTTAACAAACGACGTTTTGATGAATATTAATTGTTTAGGCTAAGTATCTCATTTTAAAGAAATTGATGAGAAAAATAACAAGTTTTACCTATTATTTTCACTCATATTATTTTTTGTAATTTATACAATTATACCTACCTAATAATTTTAAAACATTTATAAATTATGCTATAATTATTTATAAATTATGAATAATAATTTTAATCATTTAAAATCCTGTTTTACACGATGATAACAATAATATATATAGTATGATGCAGGTAATAGTGAAACCAATAAGCAATTTTGATTTTAAAGTGATAATTTCGATTTTATAATCTGAAGCGGAATAAACAATGTAAATCCCCGAATGTCGAATATAAAAGGAATAGTTTTTCTATTTATTAATAATAATTTAATTTATCGACGAATGGCAAGAGTGCGTCACATATTTCATTAGTCGAACCACGACTTTTTTTATACCATACTAATGGCTAATAGGTTAGTCAACCGTTGAATATTGGTATGACTAAAATGACTTTGAACTCTTTTTGATCGTTTATGCCATTGATCTTCAACAAAGATATTCCCTGGGTCACCAGGGCAAAATGCTTTACTATCATCCCATTCTGAACTATTCTGTTTAAATTTTTTATTAGACTGTGAACTCAATAATGCATAATTATGGTCAGTTAAAAAATGTCTAAATGGAATTTGTATTTTGTTATTTTTACGTTTGTACAATACCCTTGGTATTTTATCTTTCATTTCTTTACACACAGCTTCAGTGTAAATTTGAATTCTATTAACAAAACGACCAAGTTTAATATTTGTACTTTTTCAATTCACAAGAATTGGAGTTTCATCATCTCACACTGTCTGATGAAGGACATTCTATATAAGTTCATTTAAATGTTTATTCAGGATTTGTAGTGCGTGTAACGTGTAAGTAGGTAACATTCAAATAATTACTTGCATGTTCTACCGGTTGTGTTTATACATTTTTGTAATAGGGCCGGCTCTTTGGCTGCCCACTCTCCAGAGCAGTGTTTAGGTTAAGATAGACACCGTTGAATTTTAAATTTCTAATTATATACCTAGGACTTGAGTTTACTTATACTTTATAATTTATAGGCGTTTGTGTTTGTGGGCTAGCAACTACGCTAATGGTCTATTGTTAACTAGTAAAGTACCCCCTGTTTGGTACTTGTATAGGCAACACATCATACACATTCTTATCAATGTCTGGATAATGGATATAATAATAATTACAATAATAATTATTACTGATTAGTGGCTAGACATTTAGTTTACAGAAATTTTGTAATGTAAGTGGTTTTTTGAGGTCTCTAAAATTTTAAATATTTGCTGAAAGTAACTTAATGATTTACTGTTTCTGTTTTTAGTTCACACAAATACTCAATGTATTATATCATGGTTTTCAAAACTGACATATAATAATATGATGTTAGTACCTACGAGGAACTAGGAAGTCCAGCAAATGTATTGACAATTTTTGATAAGTCTATTTTATTTAAGACAATTCTACAGAGCTAGTATACATTATAAATATTGCAATTCAAGTTATAAAAACATTAATATTAAAGTGAATACTAAAACTTAAAAGGTAAGAATATTATTGTGGGTACATCATGTGATTTGATTGATTTATTACTTTAAAAGTGAGTTATCTATATGACA
>NC_042493.1:60659706-60663318 GCF_005508785.2 Acyrthosiphon pisum
TTAAAGCTAACATTACAAAATTTGATCTGCTCTACACAAATTTGCTATGTTGCTCATAGGTCACAGAAAAAAAGAAATAGTGCACTGACATATTTTTAACAAACTTTTAATTTGCAGGTAATATATTGCGGAACCAGTATCTAATTTTAATAGCACGGAGCATCTGAACATATTTAAATTTCAAAGAACACATAACAAGTTTGGAAATTTAGTGTTCTGACAATTGGATGTGATTCATTTTGGGACATTGCTGGTAACTTTATGACACAAAATACTAAATAAAATTCTATTGAAGTGAGCAATTAATGAGAAAATTGTAAACATAATATTTAATCTAGGTACAACAAAAGTTGACAGAGTTACACCAAAACGCAAAATTGATGTTTTCTAAAACTAGTTTTGCATAAAAATCTTAGTTTTTCCTTAATTGTTAGTTTATTTTTCTTGTTTTTGTAAAGTTCTGGGAATGTTTTACTTTTGACCCTCCAAAGTACTAAGTACATTCTTTTTCATACTAGAAACGATGGTGAAGTAGAAAAGCTGTTAAGCATTTTTACTGCACCAAAATGTGATGACACAAAAATAAAATATAGTAATTAAAAACACATTGTAAAATCAATACAATCATCGCTCCAATCCGAATCTAAAATAGGTACCTAAAATACCTACTTAATACTTAAATTTATTCTTTAACTGATACTATAAGTACATCATGCATAAATTATTTATTGTACCTAAAATCTTTGTTAATAAATTGCCTCCGAATTGTATATCTGAACTTGAACTGATATTATTATTTAAGCCTAATACCTAGAACCCGACACCTGTTATAAGTTGTATTTTAATAAACATTTAATAGCTTATTATAACATCCATTTATTAAAAATCACATCTCAAAGTTTCATCCAGTATTTGTTTAAGTCTATATATATATATATATATATATATAGATCAGAAATTACTTCAACTTGGCACATAATACATTATACAACATAACTACACACATATGTTGACTATGTTAGTTAACTAACTGTTTACCCTCCAAAGCGTTATCATAATAAATAAATAAACACTTAATTTGCAATAGCTATGTTACAGTTACTTAAAAATTTATGTTTACAAGAATTACAATTAAATGTATTTTTTTTGTTTCTTATAGTCAGCAAAAGAGGGTTTCCAAGTTCCAGATAAAATAGGATATCAATGTATAACATTGTCTACTCAATTATGTTTTCTTCAGTTCATACATATATTTCGTCATTGGCCATTGCCAGTTTCAGATAGATGAAATTACTCTACTGAATAATGATGAATTTTAATAATAATTTTATCATTTTTGAAATGAATTATGATTGCGAGGAATGAAACATTAAATTATTGTTAAGATTGTAAGAAACAAACTATTATATATAAAAATACTATAAATCTAAATGAAGTTAAGTTGTACCTTTGTAAACGTTTATAATAAATGTATTTTCTATCTAATAATCGTAATAAATATAATAACATAAGAATTTATAATTAACTTATGATTAATACAACAAATAACTAAATTACTAATTGGTACAATTTGAATATTCCAATTCAAAATTGTTCAAAGAACTTTGCATGTCAATTTTTGTAATTCAAATATTATATTAATATTAATAATAATAATAAACTTTATATACTTAACGGAATATAATTACAACTTAATTTTAAATATACAGTATAGTACAGACATACAGTGTAAAATATACATAATTATAATAATAAGAATAATAATAATAATGACACAGTTTAACACTTAAACCATAATAGCCTATATCAATGGCATTCCACAGATTCTGAAATTTTTTAAAATTGTGTTAATTATATCAAGCGCCTCAGCTCGCCATTGTGCATACCTAATAACATTATTCCTATAAAAATTATTTGAATACCTAATATTACTCATGTCAAATTTAATTATTCAAATATTAAATTGTTTTACTGAATAACATTCTTAGTATAAAACATTTTGAATACCAATTATTATAATATAATATATTAAGTTGTTTTTATCTCTTTAATTAAGAAAAATAATAGTATTTATTATTTAACTATTTATAAATTAACGTAACATGGATTTAATTAAAATTAACTCATTATTTATTAAGTTTATATATCAATAAAAATCAGTAAAAAATTTAATCTAATATTGGTATATTGTGGGGAAGGGGGTGAAAAGGTAAAATAAAACAGTCATTTTTAAAATCTTTGTCGTCAAAAAAATAAAATTACTATAATTTATACTACAGACTTTGCATCCCCAAAGTTGACATCACACACAAATGAAATTAAAAAATATGAAAAATTAATACATTTATTGCTCTGTTCAGAATTTATCATAACTCATAATTTGATGTATAATTGTGGAACCTATATTAAAACATAATTTTAAGGTACTAGTAAGTAGTAAGGTATACCACAATGTGTGACTTAACATTATTTTTATTTTTATGTTTGAAGTTTTTATAACTACATATTTTTTTTCAGATACCTACCCGAAATTGATAACTATCATATTCAAAGACACCCAATTCAAGAAATTAGTTCATCAACATTTACTTCCTACATTTTAATATAATTAATTAAGAAATTAAGAAATTGTTTTATTGTGACCAAATTACTTTGCAGTGGTTATTTATTATATGTTTTACTGTAATACTTGTTGGCTTACCTTTACCTTTCTGAGTTTTATGTTGTAATAATAAGATTTTGTTTGTATTTTTATTAATTTGTAGTATATTAATAAGTTATAATTAAATATGATATGAAAATTTAAATATATCAATATAGTTCTTTAAATTAACTGTTTGCTTAATAATTAATACCGATAAGATATTTAAATTTAAGTAAAAATTTAATCACGACAAAATATTTTTTACAATCTTCCACATTAAAAATTTAAAAAGACACTAAAAAAAAAAAAAATTAATTTTATCAACATATGTACTGGGCATGTTGCAGTGTATGTAAATAATGTATTCTTAAGTTTTTTAAATTTCTCTAAGAACCATTTATTAGAAACTGCATTACAGTTTCAATAGCTAAAAATTCTAAAAATGTGTATAAGGCACACACACACACACAAAACATCATTATTTGTATTTCTACATTTATTGCTGCGCTTGGCATCTAAAATGTTATTAATACTGAAATAAAATTTGTCTAAAAATCTGCTACTATTTCAGTGGTTAAGTCAACTGATAAACTATTATTTTCAAACATCATAAAATAGAACAAACAATTTATTTATATAACCAGCTTAACTAAATATTATTTTTAATAGGCAATAGTCCATGTTTTGTTCTATATTGAATGTTTAAGGTGGCTTGGCGTGGCGCGTTGGCTGCTACCAATCATGGAATACGACTGGGAGTAAATAGCGACCACAGCTACTAGCTCCCAGGGTTCACAGTAGTTAAAAACCGTAACAATTGTAAAAAGAAGCCACCATACCAACTTACCCCTACCTTAGTCTCTGGGCTTAGGTTCAATAAAAATAAAAATATTAATAATAATATTGTTTAAGATGTATTATTGTTTAGCTTGTAATTTATCATACACAGGCACGTAGCCAGGATTTTA
>NC_042493.1:60663368-60664532 GCF_005508785.2 Acyrthosiphon pisum
TAAATTTCAAAGTTTTCTATCCAACCCAAAAATTTTTTATCGTTATTTTAAAAAAAAATACTTAGAAAAATTGAAAATTTCATTTGTCTATAAATAGCTCAAAAAAAGTCGAAACACTTTGAAAATTTAACCCTGTATAGACAACGCTAATATAAACATCTGTTGCAAATTTCAAGTGCTTACAATAATTATTTTTTGAGTTACAGTAAAATTAAGTTTTCGTTTTTGTCAAAAATTGGTTTTGCGTAAAAATTCGCGTTTTTCCGTTATTTTTTTAAGGTTTTTCCTGCCGCTTTTGAAAAGTATTGGGAAATTTTCACTTTTGACCCCCCAAAGTACCAACTAGATTCACTTTCCTTTCAGAAAAGGTACAACTTTTGAAAATCGAAGCATTTTTACTGCTCCAAAAGTTGTCGTCAGACACAAAAAAAAAAAAAAAAAAACACACATCATTGTAAAATCAATACATTCATCACTTCGTTCAGAATCTAAAATAATTCAAAAAACTTCAGAGGACAGCCTCAAGTGGGTGTGAGGTTGGTTCAAGAAATAGTACAAGACCCACAAAACGAATTTTCCACATCACAACTCGATTAATCGATAATCATATTACATTAAAATCGCCTAGTTTTAACAAAGATCAAATTAAATTATTAGTTGACACAGGTGCAGATTTAAATATTATTAAAATTAATGATTTAAAGGGGGATACTGAAATTAATGAAAAGGAAAAAATTTATTTAAAAGGTATTAACTGATTTGATCAACATTAATTTAACAACTAACGTGAATACTTAATAGTATACCACTAACTAGTAACTATACTTATATAATATTTTTAATATTTTTTTTAATTTGTTTATATGTATTTAGATTTTAGTCTATTTACTATTTAGTATTATATACTATTATACATTTTTATAACTAATTATTATTTAATATTTTGTTACTTATTTTATAGTTTTTTTTTTTGTGTTCTGTTATAGCATTGATTATATGAATACTATAGTAACTATACTATTATCTTAATATATATAAATCTCGTGTCACAATGTTTGTCCTCAATGGGACTCTTAAACCACTTAACCGATTTTGATGAAATTTTTTACACCGTGTGTTATTTGGTCCAACTTAAAAGATAGGATAGTTTTCATCGTGAGAGGA
>NC_042493.1:60665805-60667928 GCF_005508785.2 Acyrthosiphon pisum
AATATTAATGTTCACTATACGTGAACATTAATATTACTGTATGTTTACTATACGGCTATGATCTCCGAAACCACTAATGAACCTACAAATAAAAAAAAAAAAAAATGTCTAATACATAATAACAATAATACACGGCCTACGAAAATGCAAAAAAACAAACTAATACGCGGGCAACGCCGAGTCGGGACAGCTAGTTATTTAATATTTATTACTATAATAGTATAATATAATAATAAATAATATTATTCATAATAAATGGTTAAAGGTCCTTGACTTAAGTATTTAATATTTTTTTTTTCATTGGGTACCAAGTAATAATATATTAATACATCTTATATAGGTATGTGTAAGTATAGTCATAAGTATTATCACTATTATATTAAAAAATAATAATATTATATCAGTATTACTATTAAATATTAATTATATAACTGTATGAAAGAAAATATAATATTTTTGGAAAATCTATTTTTAGCACACTTTAAAATACTCGACGATTTTGTCGAGTACTCGAATTTTTTTTAATATTCGGAATTTGTCGAGTACTCTAATTTTTTTAATACTCGGCGTTTGTCGAGTACTCGATTTTTTTTTTTTAATGCTCGGAATTTGTCGAGTACTCGAATTTTGAACTCGACTCGACTCGAAATAATTGAAACTCGACTCGACTCGACTCGAAATAAAAAACAATACTCGTCCAACACTATAATATCAATCAATATTTATTAAATAATTAATACATTTTAACGTCTTAAAAATTGTTTAAATTCATTAAATATATAAACGTCGTTCACGTTCACATTCAATTTAAAAAAAAAAACGAGTGATGTTAACGTATCGTTCACTAAATATGAACATGAATGCTAGAACGAGTGTTCATGAACGACGTTCTTTCCAAACACTGAAGTACGTCACAAGTGGATTACTATAATAGATGGTGTTAAATTTGAATTATATTATATAATATCATTGTATTAAAAAAAACGGTTCTAATCGAAGACGGTTTGTCAGCCAAGGATAATTTACAATATATTTATATTATTACTAATAATACGGTAACCGGTAAGTTGAATTAATATTATTTGTATATAATAATATACGTCTTTAGAAGTTTCTAGCAGCCGCGAATAATATTTTTAATTTATAACACAAAACAAAAATCATTCTTACACTAATTAAGTAAGTGTTAAGTACCTTGGTAAATATATGTGTAGAAATATGAAATAGGTTAAACATAATATTCAAATACTAATAACCAAATTTAGAAAACTTTTCTATGCTTTTAGACAACTGAAAAATAACTGAACATAAATGAATTAAAGATTATTTATAAAGCTCTTATAGAATCTTTAATTTCATATGAAATGCAGTGCCAATAATACAAACCTATTCGTTAACTACGCATAACACAAAATAATTTGCTACGTACTATCTTTTTCAATAAAAACTGTTTATTTGATTATTGCATGTTTGTTTTATGTCTATATTCAGAAATGAATGTTTTACCAGTAAAAAAACTTTTTTATAAACTAGCTGTCATATTCATGGTCAAAAATAACATAACAAAAACACCAAACTTTAATTTATTATTTGTTACTGTTACTATTAGATACTTTTTGGCAAGGCTGGGCAAGTTAACGATTTTTTTTAACTTGTTAAGTTAAGGTATTTTAAATAATTAAGTTAAGTTAAGTTAAAAGTTACTCGTATTTTTTTTCGTTAACTCGTTAAGTTAAAAGTTAACTTTGAAAAAAAAGTAACTTAACTTAGTGTAAAGTTAAAATTTGCTAATTTGCAAAAAAAAAATCCAGTCATATTATATGGTTTATTAGATAGTTTTTCTTTACTTCCAAGAAAATTACTGGGTAAATTTAAAATGATACATCCAAGTAAAAACACATTAAAAAATTTGCGTTATTCTTCGGACGAAAATTAACTTAATTTAGATATTTTTGGAATAAAATTAACTTTAAGTTAACACTTAATCTTGAAAAAAAGTAACTTATTAAGTTAAAAGTTAATTTGAAAAAAAAAGTAACGAGTTAATTAACTTAATTAAAATTAACTTAACGTTTTAACTTAATTTTAATTTTTAACTCGTTAATGCCCAGCCTTGCTTTTTG
>NC_042493.1:60669523-60671100 GCF_005508785.2 Acyrthosiphon pisum
TTAAGTTTGAGATGAAAATATCGAAAAAGGAGTTCGATGCGGCCTGTAGAATATTCTCCTCTTTTTTTTTTTTTTTTTATTAAAAATATATTACAATCTGTTTACACATAAAACAATAAGTAACAATGATGATAGTGATTAAAGAAAGACATGAAGCACATGAAGAGGAGACTGTCTAGTGACAGAACCTCAGAAAATTTGAGTTCGGGCATTGAAATTTATTTTATTATTTTATTTTTAATTTTAGATTTAGATTAGAAGGTCTCTAGCCCAATTTCTTTTTAACCGTCAAGGAATATTAAAAGGTAGTGTGAGAGAAGACATGTTTTTGATAAAGGGGTTAGAATGGTTAATTAATTTGGAATGGAATTTTTTATAGTAGCTTTTAGCAAGTTCATTTACTGTTGGAAGTTTTAAGTCGTTATGGAGAGCTGAATTTGTGATATACCACGGAGCACCGGTTAAGAGTCTTAATGAGATGGATTGAAAGGCTTGGATGGGACGGATGTTAGCTGGTTTCGCTGGGCCCCATATTTGAATACCATAGGTCCATATTGGTCTTATGATAGATTTGTAAATTAATATTTTATTTTTGAGATTTATTTTTGATTTTAAAAGAGGTCGGAGTAAATGGAGGCGGGAGTTAAGTTGTTTACGTTTATTTTTTGTATGATTTGCCCAGGTTAGCCTTTTGTCTAGAGTGATACCTAGGTATTTAGTTGATTGATGAAGAGGAATTGGTTTGTTATTAAATTTGAGTGAGGGACATTTTTTTTTTTAAGGGAAAAATTTACCTGAGCGGATTTATTGTCATTAATTTTAATTCTCCAGTTATTTGCCCAAGACTCAATTAAATTTAAGTGCAATTGTAAGTTGTGTGAAGCGGTGTCTGAGTCATTATTTGAAGCAAATATTGCTGTGTCGTCAGCAAATGTGGCGAGGAGAGTTTGATTGGAAGTGGGCATATCAGAGGTATAGATATTATAAAGTAGAGGAGAGAGATCACTACCCTGAGTAACACCTCCCTTAATTTTTTGGATAGTAGAAAGTTCATTTTTGTGGCGTACTTAAAAAGACTGGTTATCAAGATAGGATTTAATTAAAAGAAAATAAGGTGAAGGGAGAAAGTGCTTAAGTTTGAAAAGAAGTCCGTCATGCCAAACGCGATCAAAGGCCTGTGATATATCGAGGAATACCGCAGGGCAAAATTTTTTTGACTCGAAAGAGGATGAAATTTTATCTACGATTCTGTGGATTTGTTGAGTTGTATTATGTTTACGACGAAATTCAAACTGAGATTTAGGTAAAATATTTTGTTGGTCAATTAGTGACGAGATTCTATGTAAAATTAGTTTTTCGAAAAGTTTTGCAAATGTAGGTAGTAAGCTGATTGGGCGATAAGAACTTGTGAGATGTTTAGGCTTGTTTGGTTTTGAGATCATGATAATAACTGAATGCTTCCAGGTTGAGGGGAAGTACGACAAGCGTAGCATAGAATTATATACATGGGTAAGAACAAACAGACTGTTAAAATCAATTTTAAAGTTATATTTGATAAAAATCAGTATTATAAAAAA
>NC_042493.1:60673463-60674278 GCF_005508785.2 Acyrthosiphon pisum
TATGATTTACAATGATGTGTGTTTTTTTTTTTTTTAAATTGCAAGTAATTTTAAAGGAAATATTGGTATGTTTTGGATAAAATAACTGGCCGCCGTCGGACCGCCGATCCCCGGCGAGCAAATACTGGTAACCGTTGACATTTGATGGTAATAAGACGGAAAGTTTATATATAGATTAGTTATTTTCCACGTATTTATTTCCATAAGTAACTTGCATGAGCATACTAAAAATATCGATATAAGCAAAATAATTTGAAGCCAATGGTTCCCAAAATAACAGTTATGTGAGCGAAATGCTCATAGCGTCACCAACGACGGGTTAATATTAATTCCCGACCTTGGTGCTGAAGAAACGTTTCCCCCACCCCACCCAGGGTTTTTAATTTTTGCGGTGCGTGTTTTTGAGCAGGAATTCCGGGAGTGGTGGCAGGAATTTGGCAGAAATGGAACACTAAATATTGGAGTCGAAAAAAGTTGAAAAATAAAAATGGGTGGTGGTGGGGACATGTACGTATATTAATTATGATCCAATGAAACTGGGGTGGTCGACTTTTATGATGGCAATAAGGCCAAATTTTTCACAGCGATGATTATTATATTGGTATTTTTTTTTTATTTTAAACAAAAATGTAAAATCATTTCAATGTATAACCACCAATTTGTTTAATTTACAATTGCAAGGGTCAATCGACTTCTGATCCCGAAACTGTCTTACAGAACACCAGTTTACAGAATTATAATAGGACAAAACGTTTCCCCCGCTCCACCCTGTTTTTTTTTTTCAGGGGGCGTGTTTTTGAGCAGGAATTCCAGGA
>NC_042493.1:60674378-60688182 GCF_005508785.2 Acyrthosiphon pisum
TTCGACTACTTATCGTGTACACAGACAAAAAAAAAATTTAAAAAAAAAATTTAAAAAAAAAAAACACACATCATTGTAAAATCAATACATTCATCGTTCCACTCAGAATATAAAACTAATGTAAACCTCTCATTTAATTTACTATCAAAATTAATAATATAAAAATAAATTTCTCGTCCAGACTAGATACAGCTTGAGAGCTACTTGGCGACCCCTATAATAATTCAACAATCGTACGTTTAAAATTTAATTTTATTATTATGATTTTTTTTTTTTATTAGACTTGGTGACGAGTCTAGACAAATTTAGTTATACAATTTTGATGATTTTGTTTATTTTATTATTAATTCGGTATATTATAGAGAATACATTTCGGGTTGAAAAATAAGTTCTTTAATACAATTTTTATTATTCTCTCATTTATTAATTAATAATCTTTAAGTAATAATCGATGTTCAATTGATTCATGAGGTAACTAGCTGATGGTGATGTAAGCCAACCCCCTAAAAAAGAAAAAGTAATATAATATTTCTACTGTACCTATCTGTGAAAAATCCCGCATACGCCTCACACGGGTGTAACAATTATTGTAGGTAAAATGTATTAGTATACTAATATAGGGGAGGGGGGAAATACAGCAATATATAAGAAGATTGATGATTTTTGTATAGCATTATATCATATTTGTATATGGAATAATATATACCAGATACCTACTTGATATAATAACAGTTTCCAATTCAGTGCTAATGCAAGTTGCCATATTATTATACCAAGTTGACTTAACTGCGTATTACAATATTTTGTTATTTTATTACATACGTGATACGTACTTATAAATGTATAATTGTTTGATTACCTACCTATTAAACAAAATGTTTTTTATATCAAAATCAAAAAATTATATGACAACTAGATGATCTATAATAATCTTATGTTGTATTTTATGTTTTTAAGTGCATATTTTCAATATTTCCGATTTTTCAAGCACCTACCGAACTGCATATTAATATATAGGTATTCAATATTCATTTCTAGAGCAATAAATTTCGATCCCTATTTATGTACCTATTATATTATTTTATTTTTTATTTTATCGTTTATTTATTTTTTATTCAATTCATATTGCGTATCCAGTCTGTAGTATTCTTAATATACGCACATATCTGTATTACATATCTGCAATTATGTGTAATAGGTTTAGGTACCTATATAAATTCAAAATAATGTGTGTGTGACTGCCCCCCCCCCCGCCAACGATCCTGAAAAATTCTTCATTCTGTTTTAATTTTGGACTGTTTTTGAATTCACTATAAATTAAAATTATTTTATTTTTTAATAAAAATAAAACGACTCAACTTTAAAGTTTAAAAGTTGTAAGATATTTATACATATTATAAGTTTTAAGAGAACTTCTTAATAGTTAAAAGTGAAGTGTACATCGTCAACTTAATATACGTAAAACTATGTATTCATGAGAAAAAGAATTCGAATTCGAATAGAATACAACAGCTGAACAGTCTATACATTTCTATATATAAATCACCTATAAGAAATTTCCTATGTTGAAACTAATCTATAATGTTTTGACGGTCCGCTGCAATTTCCGGTGGGTTCGTATTTATGTACCTATACTCGTACATTAATATTTTCAATTCGTACTAGGTATAATACGCCTGTAATACACTAATACGTAGGTAGTCTGTGATTTTCCGTGAACGATTATTGATATATTTTCATCTTTACCTACAACATAATTGTTATTATCTTATTAGGCCACAAATTGATTTCGTCAATTTAGTGTTTATTTCCGTGTCTCGGTCGGTCGTTTATCATGATTAGATGTCAGGTATAATTATTAACAAAAATATCAAAGAATATACATTCGCGTAGGTATTCAAAAATAGTGAAAATATTGTCGGAGTACGCCCCACTTTTCGGATAAAATACTGTACCTACCAGCTACCTACCTATGTAAAATAACATTTATTTAGTTTTTCTTCGATTTATACAAAATACAAATACCTATAAATACCTACTAGATTATAAATTACCAACGTATGTTCAACATTTTTTAATATATAACTATACAGAAAATATGGCTTGAATTTAAAATGTAGACTTTGAGAATTGTATTTATGTCATAATGGTACACTTATATTCAGTAACGGACTGACCCGGTAGGTATAACAAAATAATACATTATGATTTATGAGTAGGTACCTACTGTTCAACGTGGTAATTTTTAAATTTATTATTATTTTATGTTTCAACAATTTGAACTTAAAAAAAAATGTTGACCATAAAATGTATAGGTTCATAAGAATAATAAATTAGAGTAGGTACTAAAATTGGCCTAAATATGTCTTTATAGGTCGCTAATGAAATTGGAAAAGTAGGCCGGGTATATAGCCAGTAATATTTGTAAATATTTCTATTAATACTTGTCAATAATTATGATTGTGTCTATACAATATTCAAAGCTTTAGACATAACAATATGATCTCTAATTTATTATAATATTCTTTCAACAAGTCCGAGCAAGATAATAATTTATTATAAAAATTATTGAATAAACTATTAAAGTACCCGTTTATATTAATTTATTTTCAATTTGTATATTCATAAATATTTAGTAGTCTTATATTTTTTAATTCAATTTTTTTTTCAGTCTACGTACCTATTAAAGTTAATTAATTATTGTTGAAATAGTTTTATAGCATAGTACACAAGCACTTTAAAGATTTAATGTTAACTAATATAATACATTTAAACACTAAAAAGTGGTAAGTGCAGCGGGGTTTAGTAGGTCAGCGGCGGTGGATGTTTGTCCATCGTCATCCCTTCGGTCCTCGGACAGGATATTAGTGTATTATTACAGAATTTGATTTGAATGCAATGATTGCATTCGATAAAAAACGATTCTGAATAGACGAAAGAATATTTCTGAATCATAAATATGTATTATAACAAGTAACCATTAACCATATGATATACAAAGTGAATGGAGAAAATCGAAAAATGACCTCTTTAAAGTACCTTCTTGGTCCAAATTTCCAAAAGATAAGATACTATATGTGTAAATCAAAGCACTCCTTCTGGTAGAAATTTTGTTAACAGGATAAAAAAAAATAAACATTGTAAAACCACTAGCTTCCTCGCTCCGTCCACAATCTAAAATATTCAAAAAATGTTCAAAAGTCTCCTATTGGCTGGTGTATATAATAAAATACAATAGTATTATGATATAATAATGTGGTTACATATCTATTTATTTATTTATTTATCGGGGAATGGCGGCAATCACAAATCATTTATATATCATAACCACTAACTGCTTTATTCAAAATATAATGTTATTTAATATATTTATGCGACCAATGTTCATAAATCACAAAAGAGGTAGGTAATAACATCACAAGTCGTTTCTATAATATATAATATGACCATTAACCACTTCATTCAAAATATATTACTATGTAGGTATTTATATATTTATGTATCTATGCCCAATGTCCATAAATCACAAAAGAAGTAGGTAATTGGTATATAATCAAACAACCTATCGGTATATCATTTAGAGGGTTCATTAATCCCTATTTATCGACACGGGTATCGAGCAAATGTTTAAAGTCCATACCTATACATATTTCTATAATATTTTCAATGTCATCACTTTACACATTTATTACTTTTCGTAGTTGTCTGTGTATAGCTGTATATTATCGTCAAAGCATAATTACGGTGCTGAGTAATTTCCACGGGAGTACGTGTAATTGATTAATGCGTCAAATAGGTTAGATACTAACTAGTAACTGTGTGCGACAAATAGTGTAACGAATACGATAACAAATTATAAAACCGTTGCGACATATCAATCGTTGCAATAAACCTATAACTCTTCAACAAATCGACTCTTTTTGCCATAAATATGTTTATGGGTTGGATACAAGATTTTTCGTTTTTGACAATTTGACTGATTTTGACCGATTTTTATCGTTGTTATGGTTAGGTACTTATTAATAAATTCGAAATCGTTATCAAATATTTTCTTAGTTCTTGCCGTTTGCTTTAAATTATTAAACTTAATATAATATGTTGTTTTATTTTACGTTAAAATTTAAATTGAACACAATATTTTTAATATAAATCTTTGTGGCGTAAAATAATTTTTTAAACGATTACTGATTACTCAGAGTGATTAGTAACTCAATTTTGGTAGTATAATTTTTTTCGTAATTTAATTTTAAATGGGTACAAGTGTACAACAATGCATATACTATTATAATATAACAACAATGCTTAGTTTATAAAATTATACTATTATTATAGTAGTTCGACTAGAGAGTATAGAGAGGGCTTGTATTTTAATATTTTAAACTTACTTTATTCTAAGTTTTCGTCTGAACAACCAACTAGTGCCTCTCTCTTTCTGCAATGCTCGTTAACTTATTATTATCTAAACCTTCGGAATCGGGTTTAATTTCATCAAAAAAATTATTAAAAAATATATTGACCTTGTAGTGGGCCATGGATATTACACGAAATAAAACTCCTACGTGTTCGTCGAACCCATCGTTTGAGTCCATCTCTAGCTCAGCTATGTTTTCCGAAAATTCTTAATGATCCGGTACGATTTCTTCGAATAAATGGATCCGTTCAATTACGGTTATTGGCACAATGTGGCATGTCTGTTTGTCAATTTTCCTTGACTAAACATAATACCTAATAAAATTGTATTCGTTACATAAATTAGACACAGATACAGACTAGACCAAAATCAATTATACGTACACATTTTACACTTACTACCTAGTTACCTAAAAGTTATGATGAGTAAGGTAAGCCCCCTGTAACAACTAAATATTTTTTTTTGTGCTTGTGTTCACTTGAGATGTATACGTACCTAACTACTACCTAGTTCCCATTAAAAATTGGTACTGCGGTTCGCATAATTACGTGCGGTTTTCGAAACTTTTAATTTCGATCGTAATACATTTTTTAAATAAACACTGGACTGTCTAAACTCGTATACAACAGTGTTTGGCAAGTGCCTTATAAAAAGGAATTCATTCCGTTCCTCGTTCTTTTTTAAAAAAAAGGAATTCATTCTGTTCCTTGTTCATTAAAAAAATAAAAGAATTCGTTCCTTTGTCGTTCCTTTGGAAAATGAGCGAGTTCCTTTTTTAGTTCCAAATAAAATAAAAATTCTTATTTAATCATTAATGTTTTTTTTTCGTATTATGCATACTTCATTAATTTTAATTTATAATTTATAACTATAAGTATAAGTACATATTTTATATGTTTATGCAATATATTATCATATATTTTGAGATTTTCTTCAAAATTAAAGTTTTGGTTAACATATTATGTCGATTGTCTTAACCTCGATACTCGATAACAATAACTAATTAGGAATATACATTATACACATTAAAAAAATATATCATAATTTAAATTTTTACATACTTATCTGTGTAAATTATTGGAACTAGAAAAGAACGAAAAATTTTGTTATTTTTCCTTAAAAAAAGGAACTAGTTCATTTTCTCGTTCTTTTTTTATAAAAAGGAATTCGTTCTAGGAATCCGTTCCTTTTAGAACTCGTTCCTTCCAAACACTGCTATACAAGTGGCAATATTCAAGTAATAAATAAAAATAATAATTATTCACAAGATGTTGAACGTTTGCACTTGGGTAATATCACATTAGCCATTGAATAATGTTTTTTTTTCTATGAATTTATAAGTAACTCGAGTCAAGTCGCGCGTCGTGATATGCATGCAGAATAGTTTATATTGTACTTATTTAGGTTACGTAATAAAATACTGTTTTAAAATTGTAGAGCAATGTTTTTATATATTCATTATTTATATCTGATAATAATATATTTTTTTTCTTATTCGATTTATAGAAAACTAGTGCAACACTCGCGTAGTGCTAGTGGAATTTAAGTGCACACTATTTTGTCAAATCGAAAACGCTATAAGATATCCTCGTTCGTTCTCCATACGTGGTCCAACCATTCCAATCTTTTATATCTTACATTCGTGAGAATATTGAGTTTTTCACAGGTTTTACTGAAATTTCTTATTTATTAATTGTATAGGTTCATCCAGGGCCCCCACAAGGGGGCTGTTGGACCTGAAATACAGGGGCCCGTTGAAATGTATTTGTAACTTTTGAAATGTTGATAGGAATACATATTTAAGTATTTCATAAAAATATTGTTATTTTAAGCTGTGGGTTAACCATTATTATTACGTAGAAATCGTGTATAGGACACCCATATCGTTTACAAATGGGTTTTATTTTTTGGAAGTTTTATATAGGACCAGGAAAAACATTTAGTACTACCATAGCTTTATATGGTGGGGGGGAGGGGGGCACCTGAATTCATCCGCACTGTTCGTACTTATTTCGGTATCGCACTAATAGCGACGGGTGGTTGAACTTAGAAACGTGTTGTTTGTCAAAACTAGAGATTACTAGGACTTTAAAGTCACAAGAGGCTGGATAACGTATTTTTGGGATTGTAGGTTCCCCGCACTGTTCGTACTTATTTCGGTATCGCACCAAAAACTAAGACTTATCTATAAGTTATGAGTAGTGTAATCCCCCATTTGCGTCACCTCGATGTACAAGTTCAAGTCGAACCACTGTTTCTTTTCTTTTTGCTCAGGTACTTTAGTACTTACTACTATTTCCGTTGAATATGAGAATTTTCAGTTGACGCATCGTGAGCTGTGTTTAGTGTTCGTTGGACTATTTGGAACATTTATTGGAATCCTCATGTTATAAATTCTACCCTAAAATCGACTATAGTTACCTAAAAATCTGCGGAATTCACAATTCAACCCACGGGTTAGAATAGCTGCTGTAACAACTAAATATTTTTTTCATGCTTATTGTGTCCCACCTAACCGCCAAGTTCACATTATAAAATGGTATTTCGGTGCGTAATTACGTGCGATTTTCGAAGATTTTAATTTCAAAATAAATCGTGATTGGATTACATAATATATGCACGACTTACTTTCCTACATTAGCTATTAAACAATTTTTTTCTATGAATTTATAAGTAACTCGAGTCAAGTCGCGCGTCGTGATATGCATGCAGAATAGTTTATTTTGTACCTACTTATTAAGGCTATGTAATATAAAATACTGTTTTAAAATTGTAGAGCAATGTTTTGTTTTAAACTAATTTTTTATAAGTAACTCTGAGATAACTTTGCTTCATCAACGAATCTATAACGGATCTATTACACGGGTCGTAACTAGGTACTTTTATAGTTACCTAGTCATTTATATTTTTAGCAGGTACATTTAATTTCCGCTAACCAATAGGCACACGTAGTTAAAGTATCGAAAAATAGTTTGACACTTGTATTCGTTACATAAATTCCATACTAATTACAAACTATATGACCAATAGATCAATAATTATGCTTACACTGCAGCACTCTACACTTTTAATTTTTCCACATGTCATTTTCTTAGTCTGATGTGGTCCTTGGTCTACCTATATAGTGGCCGTATGTTATTTATTTTTATGTTAAACCTATCTTTAAGACATCTTTGTATTTGCTATTCGTTCACCACAAGAACCAGTATGCTTCACCATGGCCCAACCATTACAATCTTTTATATCTTACATTTGTGATAATATTGAGTTTTCCATACAGGTTGTATATTTACTGCAATTTCTTATTTATTTATTTTATAAGTTTATCCGCACTGTTCGTACTTATTTCGGTATCGCACTTAAAGCAACGGGTGAGGGAAACGCGTATGCCATGACATGACGTTACTATAGGATTTAAAATTCATGTAGGCAAGAGCTCGTAAGTACTTTTGAGACTGCCTAGTGGATTTATTTTTCTGTTAAGACGCGTGGTTCTCTTTAAGACATCCCTATTCGTTCACTACACGTGGCCCAACCACTCTAATCCTTTTCATTTTACATTTGTGAGAATATTGAGATTACTATACAGGTTGTACCTACTTACTTCAATTTCTTATTTATTTTTTTTATAGGTTCATCCGAACTGTTCGTACTTATTTTGGTATTGCACCAAAAGCTAATACTTACCTAGTTAACTAAAAGTCATGATGAGTAGGGTAAGCCCCTGTAACAACTTAATATTTTGTTCGTGCTTATGTTCACTTGAGATGTACGCGTACCTAACTACCTAGTTCCCATTAAAAATTGGTACTGTGGTTCGCATTACGTGCGGTTTTCGAAGCTTTTAATTTCAAATTAATTTCAATCGTAATACATTTTTTAAATAAACACTGAGCTGTCTGAACTCGTATACAAGTTGCGATATTCGAATAATAAATAAAAATAATAATTATTCACAAGATGTTGAACGTTTGCATTTGGGTAATATCACATTAGCCATTGAATAATGTATTTTTACACGTAGTTAAAGTATCAAAAAATGGTTCAACACTTGTATTCGTTACATAAATTTCATACTAAATACAAACTATAGAATTGACCAATAGATCAATAACTATATGCTTACACTGCACTCTACACTTTTATTTTTCTACAACGCATTTTCTTAGTCAAATCTGGTCCTTGGTATACCTAGTGGCCATCTTTTATTTATTTTTCTGTAAAAGTCCTCTAGCGTTTTTGATTTGACGCACTTTTTGCACTGGATGTAAAAACGTATTCGCGATTTGACCAAAATTCAGTGAACTGGTGCAGTATTTTGTATTCGATTTGATTGCACTACCAACACTCGTGTGCACCCTGCAGTGCGCACTTTCTGCGCCACCGGTTTTGTCAGTGCAATGTGTGCATTTTATAAATATGAACCGTTTTTCTCTATAACGGGACACATTATAATCTAATTTCCTATTTATCATATTATTATCATTATAATTATATATTCATTATTTATATCTGATAATAATATATTTTTTTTCTTATTCGATTTATAGAAAACTAGTGCAATACTCGCGTAGTGCTAGTGGAATTTAAGTGCACACTATTTTGTCAAATCGAAAACGCTATAAGATATCCTCGTTCGTTCTCCATACGTGGTCCAACCATTCCAATCTTTTATATCTTACATTCGTGAGAATATTGAGTTTTTCACAGGTTTTACTGAAATTTCTTATTTATTACTTGTATAGGTTCATCCAGGGCCCCCACAAGTGGGCTGTTGGACCTGAAATACAGGGGCCCGTTGAAATGTATTTGTAACTTTTGAAATGTTGATAGGAATACATATTTAAGTATTTCATAAAAATATTGTTATTTTAAGCTGTGGGTTAACCATTTATTACGTAGAAATCGTGTATAGGACACCCATATCGCTTACAAATGGGTTTTATTTTTTGAAAGTTTTATATAGGACCAGGAAAAACATTTAGTACTACCATAGCTTGATATGGTGGGGGGGGGGGCACCTGAATTCATCCGCACTGTTCGTACTTATTTCGGTATCGCACTAATAGCGACGGGTGGTTGAACTTAGAAACGTGTCGTTTGTCAAAACTAGAGATTACTAGGACTTTAAAGTCACAGAGGCTGGATAACGTATTTTTGGGATTGTAGGTTCCCCGCACTGTTCGTACTTATTTCGGTATCGCACCAAAAACTAAGACTTATCTATAAGTTATGAGTAGTGTAATCCCCCATTTGCGTCACCTCGATGTACAAGTTCAAGTCGAACCACTGTTTCTTTTCTTTTTGCTCAGGTACTTTAGTACTTACTACTATTTCCGTTGAATATGAGAATTTTCAGTTGACGCATCGTGAGCTGTGTTTAGTGTTCGTTGGACTATTTGGAACATTTATTGGAATCCTCATGTTATAAATTCTACCCTAAAATCGACTATAGTTACCTAAAAATCTGCGGAATTCACAATTCAACCCACGGGTTAGAATAGCTGCTGTAACAACTAAATATTTTTTTCATGCTTGTGTCCCACCTAACCGCCAAGTTCACATTATAAAATGGTATTGCGGTGCGTAATTACGTGCGATTTTCGAAGATTTTAATTTCAAAATAAATCGTGATTGGATTACATAATATATGCACGACTTACTTTCCTACATTAGCTATTAAACAATTTTTTTCTATGAATTTATAAGTAACTCGAGTCAAGTCACGCGTCGTGATATGCATGCAGAATAGTTTATATTGTACTTATTTAGGTTACGTAATAAAATACTGTTTTACAATGGTGGAACAATGTTTTATTTTCAAACTAATTTTTTATAAGTTACTCTGTCTGAGATAATTTTGCTTCAACAACGGGTCTATTACACGGGTCGTAACTTGGTACTTTTATAGGTATCTAGTCATTTCTATCTTTAGTATGTAGGTACAATGTACATATCATCTCCGCCAACCAACAGGTACACGTAGTTAAAGTATCGAAAAATGATTCGACACTTGTATTCGTTACATAAATTTCATACTAAATACAAACTATAGAATTGACCAATAGATAAATAACTATATGCTTACACTGCACTCTACACTTTTATTTTTCTACAACGCATTTTCTTAGTCAAATCTGGTCCTTGGTCTTCCTATAGTGGCCGTCTTTTATTTATTTTTCTGTAAAAGCCCTCTAGCGTTTTTGATTTGACGCACTTTTTGCATTGGATGTAAAAACGTTTTCGATTTGACCAAAACAATCCAAAACTGATATTTTGTAAATTGTAAGTACGTTAGGCATTTATCCATGTTTAATTGTTTAAATTATCTTTTCACGGGCGTATTATCATTTATTTATTTTGAATCATGTGTAGGTAAATGATAAAGGAATTTGTTAAAACGGGTATTGTAACAGAAAGAATATTTTTAATAACCGGGACCAAATTTGTTTTCTTCTAGAAATCAAATCAAAACTAAAACCAAAAAAGCATAAAGATCCAGTCTCTTTATTGAAATGATAAAACAATACGTAATATATATCAATTTGAATTATAATAGAAACCATCCTAAAATTGCTTAAGTACTAGTACCTTCTTTTAAATTAATAAAACATTTATTAACTTATACCACAGATAGGTACAATCTATATAGGTCAGGGCCTAGGGGTCTCCACTCTCCAACCTATGGCTCGTGGGCCGAGGTTTTTATACCGGCCCGCCAAGCTAATTAATATTTTGAAAATATATATATTATTGAATATATTATTTTCATTTAGGTTTCCTTGTTTATAATTTATTCAATTAGGTAATTAAATAAAGTGAATTTATTATTTTTTCTTTTGGTGTTATTCATAGCAGCTTATAATAGTCATACATAAATACTAATTACTAACACTAACTAATAATAGGAAAAGTAGTTATAAAATAAAAATGTAAATATAAATATAAATTTTTCTAAATAAATCTTATGTAAGTATTCTTAAATTTTATAACTTCACTATTCCTCTAAAAATGTTGGCCAGGCCAGCAAAGCCAAATCGTAACTCAAATTTGGCCCGCCGTAAAAATGTTTGAAGACCTGATATATTTCATAATATAGGCTATAATAAATGCATTTTTAATTGGTTATAAATTTAATTTGTTATTTTAAACAGTTATAAATTCATTATACCTATCTTATCAAATGCAAAATATTACATTTTATTATTTTAGTATAAATTCAAATATTTTTTGAGATTTCAAACTGTTGTAAATTGGACATTGGTAATGTGTAAATAATAAATATACTTTAATACTTTATAGACAAAGACAATAGTAGACATAATGCAGACTGTAGACATATAGTAATATGATATTACTTTTATCTCATTTTTTTTTTACTCATGCATTAATATGAAGAATATATATAAAAAAAAAAACCAACAAACAAATTTATCAATCTATATTTATATATTGACTGTGCAAATGATTTGAAATACCTAGCTCTAAAATTATATTTCATCATACTTGGCAATGATATTTAAAATTGTTAATTCATTTAATTGTTTTTGGAAATGTATTGTCCTTTAAATTTATTTTATAAACTTTAAAACAATTTTGGTTGGTGGGTACTAATTTATTATAATTATACATTTTATAAATTACCTATAACTTATAATAATAGTATAAAACCTTAAACCTCGTATTTACACAATTATAATAGGTTAGTAAGTTATTAATGTTTATGTTTGTATAAATTATATATATTTTAAATGTAAATTAATAAAAATGAGTTGTTTTAAATTACAATTTTATACAATACAAATGATGTGATTAATAATTAGTAATTGACATTTGTATTTAATTTTAAGTTTTATAGGTGCCTATTGCCTATGTAGATTGTAAATATTAAAATCTTGTTACATGTATTTTTTTTTTAAAAAACTATTACATTTTAAGAATCAAAATTTAATTTATACTGTTAAATACTGTGCAATGTGAGGTAGGTAGGTAACTCATATATATAAAAAAAATATTTAGGTACATATCTATACATATAATATATATATTAGAATACGGATAGATATTATAATATTATCTATCCGTACATAGACTATTAATCATTAATGCATATAATAATAGGTACCTACCTATACATGTTTTTTTACTTATACTCTAACAAGAAAATGGACCACACTGAATATGTTTGTGTACATATGTGTTGTACATATGTATGGAATGTACGTTGCTAATATTTAGTTTATATACATGCATATTATATACCTAATATTAGCATGGACTATTGGATATAATTAAATAGGAATTTGTGCCCATTAATTGCTTGAAAGCATTATTATATTAGTTTAATGGAGAATATCGAAATGTTGAAAAGTATAAGAAAACATTAAATGTCAGAAAAGTCTGCGTTATTTGATTTGAAATATGTTCAAATCTTAACAAATTAAGTATCAAACAACTACCATATTCTCAATTTTAATTGGGTTTCAATTTGGTATAATGTTAATATGAATCGTGGTATACAAAATAAATACTGGTACCAACGTTGTTAATGATTTATCTATACTTGATAGGCATTAAGAATTCACATTAACTAATAAAACAAGGACAATTCATGACATAACCTAAGTTTTAAGGTTATCTATATAATATATTCAAGTAAATGTATTTGTATATGTATGCATGGACAATACTAAGTATTGTAAGTATTTATAAGTCTGTTATAAGTCTTATAACTATGATATTATATTATAAAAAAAAAATATTTTAATAGACGCAAACAAGTAAACACCACCTATTCTAGGTAGGTAACAACATTTTAATTCTCTGATTATAATTACAATAGTCACTTATACATTAAAGTGTTTAAAAATAATGAATGTACCAACTATTGCTTAATTATTAAGTACTTTAAGGCATTTGATCGATAAGAAATAAACTTGTATATATTATATGCATAGGTAGGTACCTAACATTGTTGTAATAATAATTATTAGTTTTATTTTATACAAAATCAATTATGTACAATTATTTTACTTTAACTTCCATGCACTTTATTATGTATAAATGTACAACTAAGTTTAATTGTTTAGTATAATATAGTATATTATACAATAGTTTATAATAAATTAAGTTAATAATTACAGATTGTTCTATAACACTAGACTTCTGGAGTGAAAATATCTTTACTCATGTTAATCTATCATAAAGATAAATGTTGTTCATTATTGTTAGTAAAAATTGAATGTAAAATTATTAATGAATAAATGTTGCAGTTAACTAAAACAAACATTTGTGTATGATCAGGCACGTATCCAGGGGGAGGGTCCACGGGGTCTGAACCCCCCCGAAATTTTTGTGTACCGTTTATAAAAAAAAAAATGTTCTTTATATCAA
>NC_042493.1:60688232-60689628 GCF_005508785.2 Acyrthosiphon pisum
CCCCCCAAAAAAAAAAAATAAAATCCTGGCTACGTGCCTGTGTATGATAAATTACAAGCTAAACAATAATACATCTTAAACAATATTATTATTAATATTTTTTATTTTTATTGAACCTAAGCCCAGAGACTAAGGTAGGGGTAAGGTTGGTATGGTGGCTTGTTTTTACAATTGTTACGGTTTTTAACTACTGTGAACCCTGGGAGCTAGTAGCTGTGGTCGCTATTTACTCCCAGTCGTATTCCATGATTGGTAGCAGCCAACGCGCCACGCCAAGCCACCTTAAACATTCAATATAGAACAAAACATGGACTATTGCCTATTAAAAATAATATTTAGTTAAGCTGGTTATATAAATAAATTGTTTGTTCTATTTTATGATGTTTAAAAATAATAGTTTATCAGTTGACTTAACCACTGAAATAGTAGCAGATTTTTAGACAAATTTTATTTCAGTATTAATAACATTTTAGATGCCAAGCGCAGCAATAAATGTAGAAATACAAATAATGATGTTTTGTGTGTGTGTGTGTGTGTGTGTGTGTGTGTGTGTGTGCCTTATATACATTTTTAGAATTTTTAGCAATTGAAACTGTAATGCAGTTTCTAATAAATGGTTCTTAGAGAAATTTAAAAAACTTAAGAATACATACACTTCAACATGCAAGTACATATGTTGATAAAATTAATTTTTTTTTTTTAGTGTCTTTTTAAATTATTAATGTGGTAGATTGTAAAAAATATTTTGTCGTCATTAAATTTTTACTTAAATTTAAATATCTTATCGGTATTAATTATTAAGCAAACAGTTAATTTAAAGAACTATATTGATATATTTAAATTTTCATATCATATTTAATTATAACTTATTAATATACTACAAATTAATAAAAATACAAACAAAATCTTATTATTACAACATAAAACTCAGAAAGGTAAAGGTAAGCCAACAAGTATTACAGTAAAACATATAATAAATAACCACTGCAAAGTAATTTGGTCACAATAAAACAATTTCTTAATTTCTTAATTAATTATATTAAAAATGTAGGAAGTAAATGTTGATGAACTAATTTCTTGAATTGGGTGTCTTTGAATATGATAGTTATCAATTTCGGGTAGGTATCTGAAAAAAAATATGTAGTTATAAAAACTTCAAACATAAAAATAAAAATAATGTTAAGTCACACATTGTGGTATACCTTACTACTTACTAGTACCTTAAAATTATGTTTTAATATAGGTTCCACAATTATACATCAAATTATGAGTTATGATAAATTCTGAACAGAGCAATAAATGTATTAATTTTTCATATTTTTTTATTTCATTTGTGTGTGATGTCAACTTTGGGGATGCAAAGTCTGTAGTATAAATTATAGTAATTTTATTTTTT
>NC_042493.1:60690490-60691215 GCF_005508785.2 Acyrthosiphon pisum
TATTAGATAGAAAATACATTTATTATAAACGTTTACAAAGGTACAACTTTAACTTCATTTAAATTTATAGTATTTTTATAAATAATAGTTTGTTTCTTACAAACTTAACAATAATTTAATGTTTCATTCCTCGCAATCATAATTCATTTCAAAAATGATAAAATTATTATTAAAATTCATCATTATTCAGTAGAGTAATTTCATCTATCTGAAACTGGCAATGGCCAATGACAAAATATATGTATGAACTGAAGAAAACATAATTGAGTAGACAATGTTATACATTGATATCCTATTTTATCTGGAACTTGGAAACCCTCTTTTGCTGACTATAAGAAACAAAAAAAATACATTTAATTGTAATTCTTGTAAACATAAATTTTTAAGTAACTGTAACATAGCTATTGCAAATTAAGTGTTATTTATTTATTATGATAACGCTTTGGAGGGTAAACAGTTAGTTAACTAACATAGTCAACATATGTGTGTAGTTATGTTGTATAATGTATTATGTGCCAAGTTGAAGTAATTTCTGATCTATATATATGTATATATATATATAGACTTAAACAAATACTGAATGAAACTTTGAGATGTGGTTTTTAATAAATGGATGTTATAATAAGCTATTAAATGTTTATTAAAATACAACTTATAACAGGTGTCGGGTTATAGGTATTAGGCTTAAATAATAATATCAGTTCAAGTTCAGATATACAATTCGG
>NC_042493.1:60702511-60707858 GCF_005508785.2 Acyrthosiphon pisum
GGGAATGTAACCCGATAGGCCCAATCCAAAATCCCTTGGTAATAACTTATAACCATGCTTGTGTCTTTGTAGTGTTGTACACCAATAACCTATTGAGAATAATAATATCATAGTTTATAATATCTTTATAATATTGTAAAATATAAGTAAAACAATAGTATTACAATATAATATAGGTACTCAATGATAATAAAATGTAAGGACCAGTATAAATAGTATAATATAATATGTACTATAATAATTGTGTACCTATTTAATTTGAATATAATAATGTTCATGGACTGTCAATGACCAGTGTGGTTCGTATTCAGAGTTTTCTTGTTCGCTAATTCAATAATATTGCTAAAGGTAAAACGATTTCACTAGTTATAGTTTACGAAACCGTGCTACCTCAGAAATTTGGTATACCTATTGTGATAACGCCGTAAGGGATTAACCATGGTTTAAATATACAAGGTTTTTGCACATAGTCCATATTGTTATCAAACAAAAATAAAATGGCAGCGTAAGGGTACGATCCATATCACAGCATATAATAATATCATAGTATAGCCAGTATACATCGCCCCTTATTCTGGCATTTTAATTCCTTAACTTGATAAAATGATATAGTGGGGGTACTATTGCAATAACCTTGTATATTTAAGCCATGGGATTAACCACACGGAATACGGACACGGTAACTAGTAAGATAAGATACCCTTAAGATAACGGATATATGAACATTTGCAATACCCACAGATATAAAATACAGTATTTTATATCTGTGGCAATACCGGACGCGTGTAGGACGGAGACAACAAATGCATGGATAGCGTTCTCTAAAGGAATACCCAGGTATAGGTATCTATGTTAGAATGGACGTTAGGTCTATCGGAAAGAGGATTTATAAATCCACCTTGGTGTATCATCTTTGCGTAGGTACTTGGGCCACGCGCCAAAAAGGACAGATATCTGATATAAAGGTATATCAATACCTAATAACAAACTGAAAAGGATAATAAAAGTAAATAAATTAATAGTTTATAGATCTGAGGCGGTTATGAAATAATCCATAACACAAATATCATGATGGTACCTATCCCGCGCATTTTGATAAAAATGCGGAATGATGAAGTATACCGTGCATATATCTTAAAAATAACAGTAGGGGTAAGCCAAATTTTCTGAAAAATTAGTTGGGGTACTCTGTCCCCTGCGACCACCCCAAGTCAAGTTTTGCATATAATATTAACATGATAAAAGTATATATATAAAAAAAAAAAAAATCATGAGAGCAAATTAAAAGCAATATATATAACTGTTGTACACAATTTCTTTGGTAAATTATAAAACAAATTTTAATTAAAATTTATATTAAAATGTATATTTAATAGATCTTATAATTTAAGATCTAACTTTGTATACCTAAAGATTTTACAATAATGTATTGCTCATTATGGTCAGGAATGTTCTATTTGTTAAAATATTTGTATATAAACTTTATGACATTTCCAGGTCATTAGAAGTCCAAAGTATGCATTTTTTCCAACACATTATTAAAAATGTATTATTTCAGTTAGAATATAAATTATTTTTTTTACAAGCAATATGTACGCTACTGATGGGTTTTTTTTATAAATTTTACCAATTGGATATTCACATTAATATTTTTAAAGGTCCTAAAGAAAACTGTATTAAATATATTGATTTTCCACGGAGATACTAAGGGTGATACTTCTGGGACATGCTGTATAGATATTAGATATTATGTAGTATTGCTATACCAAATACTCGATTACACACACACACACAGTCGAGCCGCCGACGCATTGGGAAAACCCAGAATAATATTAATGATAACGATAATATTTATATTTGAGAACAATCATTACAATATTTTATGGTTGTATTAACCACTTTTATCTGGTAAAATAATTTTGACTATATTTTATAGTTAAATAAAATAAAATATTTTAACTAATCATAGTTGGTTAATTTTACTTATGTATTTGGTAAAAATGTAGTAACTGCAACTAAAATGTGTTTGTTTTAACCATAATAATTCTACCTAAAATTTTTTGGTTATAATTTTTTTCCGTGATAGTATTCACGAGCTCTTATCTATTTATACCATTAATACGTAAATACAACTAATAGATCAATTGAAAATTAAACACAATAAAAGTTAAAAATGATTTTTCATTGAATTCAAATATAAAACATCCATTGATCCATTACAATAATCCGCAGCTAATTTGTTATACGTTATAAAGCCCAGGAGGTACATTTTTCTCGAAAATGTATCAAAGTAAGAACTTTCAAGTTTCTAGTGATTCCCTGTAATAATATTTTTTTTTAGTTACCAGTAGACGTTTTGACTATCAACTATAGTCCAACCAGCGTTATATTTTGACGATCATGATCAATAGAATAATGATTAAACTCAGCGACTTCGATTTTTGGTACAAACACAATGACAAAATGCATGTAACACACATACATGTAACGTTCAGCCATATTATTTTTGTTGATTTTTCCGTTTTTGACTTACTATGTTTTATTGTTATTTCATTATAGAAACACTGACCGCTGCACCATTATAGTCAACGTCCTGTCTGCAAAAGGATTTAACTGCAGAATAATATGCAGCAATTATTTCAACATGGTAAGAGTTTTGATTTGTTGTTTGTGAAAAAAAATATTAGTATTTAAGTAGCCACTAGTCATATTCAATACCTATTGATGTTCATACATAAAATAATACCTTTAAATTCTTTTGTTAATGGTAGAATATGTATGAATTCCACGTGGATGCATTTGCAGCATCAATACACAATACTTCGAAGATCGTTTAAAATGGCACACATTTAAAACGTACAGCAAAAAATGATGATTATGTTAGTTGCTATGGGAAATCATAATAGAGGTACCTACTCAAATTCAAAACTCTAATTAATTAATGGTTCTTTATATTCTTAATTTTAGTCTAGGAAAATTGAAAAACAGACGCCACATGATTCTATTAACTGAAATTAAGCTGATCCATTTATTCGAAGAAATCATACCAAATCATGAAAATTTTTTGGAAAACATAAATGAGCTAGAGATGGATATAAGCAGTGGGTCCAATGAAAACATAGAAGATAATAAGTTTTATCTTGTTTTATCCGTGGCTCACTACGAGGCCAATATATTTTGGATAAATACTATAGAAATAGAGCTTTGAAATTATTTCATTATTTCAGAAAACTAACGATTTTCAAAATATTTCTTTTAAAAAATATTGAGTAGTTAAAAAACAACATTTCTGGAGAACAATTATATTTTTAATGACAGCACACATTTTTAATTTCTTATTCAAAAGAAGAATTTTTTTAAGTACATCGGTCTAATAAAACTATTATGACTATAACTACTAGTTATAACATTATAATGAATAATGAGTTATAAGTAGGTATTTAAAGTTTAGAAGAGTGGAACAGTAGACCAACATAATATTGTAATGTACACCTGTGTGGCTGATGGCTATATAGTATATACCATCCCACTTCGCTCAAATTAACTTTTAAACTAATAAATTATGAACTCCAAAATTCAATTTTTATATGTACATCAAAGTAATCCAAAAGCGTATATATTGTAGTGGTTCACTTATTAGTTGTTATAATATCTAATGATAAGTTTAAGTTTATTTCATTTTTAATAAAATAATCTCAATACTACAATAAACTCACAAAAAATGTGGCTTTCTATTGGTGAATAAATTTTCGAAATCGGTTCAGTAATTCCTTGTTAATAGGGTTATCAACATTCAACGTCAAATACTAACAATTCCTCTTTGTATAATAGTATAGATATAGATATAGTATAGATTACGTACTTTCGATTGAGGTTATCCGTTTTTCTAAATCTTGTATATCGATTGTCGTGCTGTCGTCTGGTATCGTCGTCTTGATATTGTATTCTGTCTATAATTTACGTTATATGGCTCTATGCATGTGTACATAATATTATTGTAGATATATTAGTATAATAACCATAATATGTTATGTACGCTTTGTACTAAAATATATTAATAGTATGCTTTGCAATTTCTAAGGTTATATAATATTACCTCCATATACTTATCGGGCTATAGAACGATTGAGAACACTTAAAATTAAGGGGTATGAATACCGACCGTTTCTAAAGAGTTCAATATAGGCAATTTTCTATTTGCACCGCGAGTCGTGTAAATGTGTGGGTAGTAAGTGGTCATTACTCATTAGTGTGAGACGTGAGTGACTGTGTATAAAATAAATAGCGGAACTCACCCGCATGTGCACGCACATGTCAGTTACCAGCATTTTACACACTAATTACAAATGTGAATTTTAGTGAAACACTGAAATTTAATTTCGTATTTCGAATTTCGATACGAAATACATAGCATACACAGCATTTTGATACACATCCTCCGCTCTTTACTTCACCAATATCGTAGTTCTCCACTTCTTATTGGCTGTCAATCATATACATACATATATAACATAGAACAAAATCAACCAATGAGAAGTGGAGAACTACGATATAGGCCGTATATGAAGAAGATGCGTGTCTACTGCGCAAAACTAGTACAACTGTGATGATACCTATATAATTTGTCATGCGTCAAACTCTGAAAGTCCAGACAATGTGATGAGATTACGATTTTCGAACGTCGAGAAAACTATCCAGTAATTTATTTTAATACAGAATCCGTATGTACGATTTGTACGTCTGACGATTATGTCGAATATGTGATAAACTGATTGCAGTTTCTTCTATATTTTTTTATTTAATTAAATATATAAATAATACATTATAATGAATTTCAGATTTAAAAATATTTATCTACATTTTTAAGTAATTACAAAGTGTTTGGTTTAACCTATATACTAAATAAGTGCGATTTAAACTGAGTAGGTATTAAAGAATGCAGTTTTTGGATTCAACGGCGATTTTGTGTTGTGTGTTCCAAATACTTTAGAAACAAGTTATAAATTCAAATCAAGTGAATAGTACCTAGATTAATTTGAATTAAGTTTTATTTTGCACAAAATTTCACATTTCAGAGTCTTAATAGTTAATACACATATTAAAATGTATATTTCATACAAATGCACGCTTTCGTATTGTTTCCGGGTGACCGGTATTATCTATATTTTGCAGTAAAATATGTATAATATATCGTTATCGTTTGAGTTGACTGAAAATTTGATTTGATACCGAAGACGTGAAACCATGATGAGCGTAGCCGTTTGGGGAGGGTCTATTCAAGTAAAAGTCTAAAACTACCGTTTGGGTGAGGATTTATTCTATTAAAACTACCGTTTGGAGCTTTGTG
>NC_042493.1:60707958-60708914 GCF_005508785.2 Acyrthosiphon pisum
TTTACCTATTGGTAGCTTATTGGTGATAACAATGTACTTTTTTTTTTTTATTAGAGAAATAAAAAGAGATGGTTACAAATTTACAAGTTTAAACAAATACAGTTTTAATTACCTACCTCCTGTAAGCTAACTATATTACTATGTAATATGTAAGTATAGATTATTATAAGTTTGAATGAGTTGATTGAATCACGACGTCACTTTAAATGAAATACTAATAGGCAATAACTATCAAAGTTTGTATTATTTGTTAATCGTCGACCGTCGTTATCAACGCGGTGTCGGTATCCGACTATCCGAGAAATAGCAATATTTATGAGCTAAAAATAGTTACCAGTCTATTGGTTACCGCTATTATTGTCTATTAGTCTAAGTTTTGGTATCGACGACAATAACATTGAATCTAATTTAACAAGTACCTACGATATAGTGATTTAAAATCCAAACATCCAGGCTTCGTTAGTAATGTAAAATAACGATTGGTAAAAAATATATATAGTTATTGTTTTAGAAACTTATTATGAACACTTGTAGTTTAATTTACAAAAAACTGAAATTCAATTAATAATATTATGTTATGTGTATGTATATTCCTTATAATTAATTGTTCTTAATTTTTTAGATTCTGAGTGGAACGATGAATGTATTGATTTTACAATGATATCTTTTTTTTATTTTTTTATTTTTTTTTTTGTCTGTGTACACGATAAGTAGTCGAAATAATGCTTTGATTTTCAACTTCAGTATCTTGTTCGATTGGAAAGTGAATATCGTTGGTGCATTGGGGAGGTCAAAATTTAAAATTACCAGTAATTTTCAAAAGCGCCGTAAAAAACAAAAGAAAAATTAAGAAAAAACGGGAATTTTTACGCAAAATCGATTTTTCACAAAATTGAATTTGGGTTTTTGGTGTAACTTTAAAACAAATGACCGTAGATACATGACATTTTCAATGG
>NC_042493.1:60710559-60733781 GCF_005508785.2 Acyrthosiphon pisum
ACACATCGAATTGTGATAAGGAGACCGTCTAACTGAATCCCTATATCAGCTATGGAACTACTGACTGGCGCCATCTAGCGATAAATATTAATAAAAATATTATTATAATAATATTTTTATTAAATAAAAAATTAAACAAAACAAAAAAAAAGTTGTCAAAATTGGTTAAAATATAATAAACTAATGTTTAAAATGAATAAAACAGACTGTTGTCGTATAATAATACTCGATAGTTAATAATCATAACATTTTTACCTGAAGTATTTCTCATTTCTTGTTACGGAATAAAATATAAATGCCTACCTATTTGTAAAAAAAATCATATTAGGTATAAACTATAAACTATAAAGTATTAAGATTAAATATTAAACTTAGAAGTTAAGTAGGAAGTTACTTATTTAGTACATACGACCGTTGCCATAGTACGTTTTGGATTGTTGAGTTTCCGCATAAATGTAGCTAGATGGCGCCAGTCGGTAGTTCCACAGCCGATTTGGAGACTCAGTTTGACGGTCTTGAAAAATGCATAATATCATAGGCCCATGTTCAACCTGTATATCTTAAATCGTGCTCTCGGTCCATGGATATCACGGACTAAGATAAAAGAAAATGACAATATGTGATAACTGATAACAGTTTGTTAACAAAATTATTTAATTAGTAAAGTTAACAAAATGTTTTATATAATATATTATTATATTCCTAAATGAATTAAAAAATGTTCCAATTTGAAATACTCAAGGGGGGAACCCCCCCCCCCCTTGATTGAGCCACTGTCTACGGTTATTAATTTTTGAATATTACAAAAAAAAAAGAATAAATAAATAGTCAAATACTTATATTTTTACGTGAATATTTCCGTTTACCGTAGGTTATTTTCTTCTAAATTAAAAAATACAACAAAAACTATATGTCTATATAATAATATTATTATTGGTTCAGTGGTGCCTTACCCAGTGGCTATTAGATCTATGATGAAATGTATTATTATATTTTCACTTAGTAACCAAGATTATTTACTAATAATCTATTTACAAAGTAACATTTGTTATGCGTATCTTACGTGTCTATACGAGCCATACACGTCCACCAGGGTCTAATTGAATTTATTTCATTTGATGATGAATTTTAATTGCCGAAAAGAGCTTTCAATAGAGATATTATAATACAAGTAATAGATGTTTAATATATTTTTTAATGAACAATTTTTTTCGGTTCAACTTATTTGAAAAGTCATGGATTCTAAATATAATTCAAATGAAAAATTATTGATTGACGATCCGCGGTTTCGAATAAAACCAGTACAACAAATGGCTGCTGCTTGTACAGGAGCGTTAATTACTTCCTTTTTTGGTTAGTTATTTATTTGTATTATTATATAGGCTGTATATTTAAAAATTGAATCATAATTATGTGTATTTATACATTTTTAGTTACTCCATTGGATGTAATAAAAGTACGCATGCAAGCAGAATCTAGAATAACAAATAAACATAAATGTTTTGTATATTCCAATGGTTTAATGGATCATATTTGTCCATGTAATACATTAAAAAAAAAAACCTCTGATAGTCCATATTACAGAAATGTCCAATGGTACAACAGGCCTATCAAATTTAATGGAACACTTGTAAACACGTATTTAATTGAAATGATTTAAAAATCTTAAAAATATTTTTGTTGCTTAGGAAGCGTTTAAACAAATTGCTAAAAATGAAGGAATTTTGTCATTATGGAGTGGGTTGAGTCCAACATTAATACTTGCATTACCTGCCACAATTGTTTATTTTGTATCTTACGAACAATTACGATGTCATATTCATGATTTAACCAAACCATATTATGCAAACAATAATCAAAATCAACCATTATGGATTTCTGGCATATCAGGATGTGTTGCTCGTTTTGGAGCTGCCACAACAGTCAGTCCATTAGAACTCATACGTACTAAAATGCAATCAAAAAAACTTAGTTATTTAGAAGTACATCAGGCAATGCAAAGCTTATTAAAGTATCATGGCTATAAAGGTCTATGGAGAGGTCTTGGTTCTACTTTACTTAGAGATGTTCCTTTTTCTGGTGAGTTATACTTTTTTTTGTTACAATTGGTTTTATAATTTTGTCATTTGTTTTTATTTAAGACCTTATAAAGGATAATAATAAGGTACCTAATAAAAATTTGAATGTTGACTATTTCAAAATATTAATAGTTATTAATTTTATTAAATTACCTAACTACTTTATTCATTAAATAATTAATATTAATGTAAATTATTTCTAATGTAATATTTTTGAAGGTATATATTGGGTGATGTATGAATATATTAAACAAATATCAGGCCAATCAACATCATTTATGTATAACTTTATAGCAGGGAGCATAGCCGGAACGGTAATAAAGCTTAATTTAATTTGAATTGTTACTCGAATAAAAGTTGAATTAGTAAAAAAAAAAACAGTATATCTTATATGGGTATTAATTTATTCATATTAAATCTCAATAAATTAATGTGTAAGAAACTCATTTCTTACCTTTTACAAAAAAATTAAGAGCATTGGAGATTTTTCTTGTTAATTTATCCATACAAATTTGAAATTATAGATTAATAATAAATAGGTAGGTAGGTATTCATTAAAAATTTATTTTTACTATTTATATCACCAATATTCTGTCCTGGATTTTCATAAAAGGTTGACAGATTAGTTTAAATTTCTAGCTAATTTAGTAACTATCTATATAATCGCCTCCATTAAAAATGTTTATTTTTGTTCTAAGCGTATCGTATCCTACAACAAACAAATTGTGTTGAATTTAAGAAACTCAATAACGCAGAAACTATAAAATAATTCATTGCAAAATCATTGAACTGTTTATTTGTATTTCGTAATCTAATAAAATTTCTATTTTTCAATAATTTAATTAAGGTTAAATGTTTTAGTTGGCTGCATCATTAACTACGCCATTTGATGTTGTGAAAACAATTCGTCAAGTCGAATTAACTGAAAAAGAAATTATTACAGGTTAATAATAATAATAATTATAGTAGTAATAATAATAATAATAATAATAATAATAATAATAATAATAATACTAATAATAATAAAATTATATTTTGAATAATTAATTAATACTTAGTAGTTATTTCAGAACCTCCTAAAATAGTTTACAAATCGACATACAAAGAAATTATCGAAATTTATCAAACAAATGGAATACGTGGAAATTTTAGAGGCTTAGTTCCTCGAATAAGCAAAGTAGCCCCTGCATGTGCCATAATGGTATCAACATTTGAATATGGAAAAACATTTTTTCAGAATATAAATATGCAAGCACACAAAAAAGAGAATGAAGAAATTCTGAAGTAATAGAAAAAAAATTTGGAAAAGAATTATTTGTAAAGTATTGTCCATGGTTACTATAGAAATATAAAACATATTTGCATAACAGTACCGGCCCTTGGTGTGGGGAGGGGGACAAGCGGTGGGATCGTAAATCGTAATAGTACACAAATTGCGACCCGTGTGGACGTGATATTTTCTTAGGAAACGGGTTGTTATTGACTAAAATCAAAACGGTACCAATTATACTTAGCTATACGACTATACAAATTCTTATTGGCTTGAAAATATTCTAACATATTTTTTATTCATAATTTAATTACATATACTACAAGAAACATTAGTTAGTACCATTATGTACTTGGAACGACGACTGATGACGGTACAAAAATAGCTATAGCCTATAACATAGTATAAATAGTGTAAATACGTATATATTATTTTGCTTTCATAATTAATTTAATTAATAAACTCTTTTCGTAATGAACCTGGTTAGTTAAGTTACATGGGTAAAGCGCGCAACTTACTATGAGACACTGTGTTAACGATGTACACATATTAACAGCCTAATTATTTATAATTATTATTTTGTTTAACTTTAACATATATAGCTTCGATAACAATCAAATATATATTATTGTCTATTTGAATTACCTGCATAAAATAAATATTTTTGAACTTAGATTACAGAATATGCGTACGATATTTTAATATCTTGAGTTGATTATACGTCCGTATGTCCCCGATATTAATTATACTAATACACGCATAATGTAACACACATTACAATAAATTGAACGAATCTCTTTACTCTATAAATATCCGAAATTAATATTTAAAAAAATAATAATATTATTTTGTATCAAACCAAATTTCAAATTTATCGATGAATTACAAAATTTTTTTCTATTTTAAAATCATTAAAATAATTCTTATCTGAATTTTAAAAACAAGACTGATAGCCGATAGGTAATATTTTTTTCACAGGCATTTATTTACAAAAACTATACTGAGCTATATCGCTATATTGCTCGTATATTGCTTGTACCTACTGATTGTAGGTACTAGATACCTACTCATTTTGTGTCTAATATAAAAATACAAATTGGATTTTATTAGTTTATACATAGACATTTAGATTTCTAACAAGCCCTTAAAGTATATAAAAATAAAGCAAGTCTATTAGAAAATAAAATAAATATAGATTTATTTATATAAATATAATATATGGGGCCCCGAAAAATTCTGCACTGGGCCCCGAAATCCATTGGGCCGGCACTTGTGACATTTGTAATTATTTTTGTTTTTGTTTTGTATTGTATATAAATATATAATTAAATATTACAAAAAATAACACCTTCAATTTTCAAATGTATATATAAAGTGATTCTTTTATCAAAAAATATTCATTATTTAAAAAGACGGGCAAGTGGGTGACACTCAATCATTGTAATTATTATAATGTACCTATATGAACAACGATTCTGAGCAAAGATGGCCAGTCAGGCTAAGTATATATTTTATGATATTTTATTGATAACAATCAGGGCCGGCGTAACGTAATATTTGTGAGGGGTCATCGTGGTTAAGGAAATTTACGACTTCAATAAATGCACGCGAAAATACATCCTAAAACAATTTCTTGCTACCTATGCTCAAAATATAAGGTTTTTATTTCTACAATTCCATACCAGTGACGTGACGAGGAACTTTATTTGAGCCACGTGCTTAGATTTAAAAGGTGGTGGGTGTCCTGGACACTAGTAGCATTTTGCATATAATAAATAATTTATTAAATACACACTAGGACTAAGCCAATCTCTCTCAGTTACCATTTACATAAATACGTAATCACTTATATAAGTATTTATAATTACTAATATAAATTATTGTGCCTTATAAGTAATTTAAGTTCTCCACTATTCCATACTATATCTATTTTGATTTTAGATGGGTACTATCATAAAACAATAACTATAGATTATAATCTATAGGTACCTAAGTTATAAGTTATAAGTACAAATAACAAATAAGTATTATTACCTACGTATATTTGAGTTCTTGTTAGAAATTCAGCTCATTATAGTTGAGCTGTACTATAAGGGTTATTTGCTATTCCGAGACTAATGTATTTACTTTAACGTGATTACCACCGTTGAGGTTTTTTGAACACAACTTCCAAATGAAGTATGAGCTAGGTACTTTTTTTGAAAATAAATGAATCATGCAAAAACACACATTTTGAAAAAATTTCCAAAATATTGTTTGAGAGCTCAACTAGAACATATTTTCCACTGTGGACTATTTGATTTAATTTAATTAACTTTTTAGGTTCTGAGCGTAGCGAGGAAGCTAGTGGTTTTACAATGGTGTTTATTTATTTTTTTTTATATCCTGTATACAAATTTCTACTAGAAGGAGTGCTTCGATTTCAACATATAGTACTTTATCCTTTAACAAATTGGATCAAGATAGTAGTAGGGTACTTTATAGAAGTCATTTTTCGATTTTCTCAATAGTTGTTTAATGCCACGGGGAAAACTACCAACAAATTACGAAAAACCGATTCTAGAAATGCTCAACTAGAACATATTTTCCACTGCGGTTTATTTGATTTAATTTAATTAACTTTTTTATATTTGAAAATGTGCCAACTGAAAATGTGGTTCAATGAGTGATGGGTTCGTCACGACCTCTTAAACCGTTAAACCTCCCTGCTCTCTCTTTGGCCCTGATTACTATAGAGTAAGTTGTTATTAAATTAATATAAACATTTTTTAGTTACTATAAACCTAAATGAAAAGGTATTGTGTATTTTTTTTACATATATAAACCTGTATATGAGTGGTTAACAAAAACCTTAGTAGTTCATAACTGGTTTTCAAAACCAAAACTGGAAAATTGGTTTTGGTTTCTAGGCAGTGATCAATCTATAGTATTTTTTTTATAATTACACCAATTTGGAACCGAACAGATGATGTTGAGTTGCCAACTTCACGTACGTTTTTATTTGTGGTGCAAACAATATGTTATGATTTCCAATTATTCTAAATTGATTGTTTGTATTAGTAACTACTCGTACAGACAATATTCCGGATGTGCATTCGTCCACACTGTCGTAGTTATACATATAGTGCGTACCTATATCGGTGGCAAAACAAACGTGGTCTTTGAGAAGCAATCGCTTCTCGATTTTTTTTAAGGGTTAGGTAAATCCGTAATTTAATTTAGTTAATATAAGTTAGGTACTAATTTAATTATAAAATTAAAAAAGTAATTATTTTTGAAAGATGAAATAAATCTAGACATTAGCTGTGAAGTTCAGGTTCAGCATAATAATAATATAATATTAATGAAAGAAAATTACAATAATGATTTCGTTTTAGGTAAAAATGACTTGGATTGTAAAATATGTTGGTAATAAACAATTACCTGAAGATGCTTTTGACCAATTAGCTAACTGGATACATGGTATCAAGTTACATAATTTGAGAGTAGAGTATTTAGCTTTCAGTAGTAGTTTGCATGAATTGGTCGTAGGGCTTGAACCAAAACAACTTCATGACAATGTTAAGTGTATACAAAGTTCTGATGATAGTGATTCTAGTATCACTAGTTATGTAGATGACATACGAGGAATTTAAAAAAAAATAAGTGTAGAAAGAATTCTTTATATTTTGTCAGGTTACGACTTAATATAAGCATTTCCCAATTTGTACAAAGATTGTAAGTCACTTGGTACAAATGTACAATACCTCCTTTATCTGCTTTAGCTTTCAAAGGTAATTCCAATTTATTAGTATATAATTTAATATATATTCTGCACTGCATAGGCGTGTTCAAACTTTGGTGGCCGAGGGGGCACAACAAATTTTTAAATTGTGAGACCAATTTTTTTTTTAGACATGAAGAAACATTCAACTTTACATATAATATGTGTAAATATATGTAGACAGTAGACATGTATTTTGTACAAATATAAGTTAATAATAATTAACAAATACATTTTTAAAACTATAAATATTTTATTTTAGGTAAAATTGATTAAAACTTGCCTATGTTCCACAAATAGACAAGACCGACTTGAAAACTTATTGATTTTGAGCATGGAAAAGGATATTGAAATCAATTACAATGAAGCCATAGATGCGTTTGCCATAACTTTAGATGTTTTAAAAAAACAATTATTCTTTAAATAATTGATTTCATACTTTCAACTTTGTTTTTAGTTAACAAAATACTACTAACTGTAAACTGTACATTATCTAGGTTGATGTAAATTGTAAAATATGTTAATAAATTTAACATTATAAGAATGAAAGAACTCTCTCTCATTTCTTAGAATGCAATTATTTTTTAATTATAGGTACCTACATTATATTATTTATTTTCTTTATTTTTTCAAAAACAAAAAATGATAATACAATACCAATACAAATCACATCTGTCAATTCAATTGTCCTCTAAGGAAATAAAAAAAGGAATAAGGATAATATGTTGGAGAGCCCGTGCACTATATATATACATGCGTACTATTGTACCGACAGTTTTACATTGGGTATAATGATTAAAAACAATTATTTAGTTAGTTAGGTATGTTTTTATTCCATGCAAAATAATGTCTTTTATTTTCTTTAAAAATGTTTTTCTATACAATAGCAAATGTAGTAATGATATTTTATTTGATAATAAAAAAAAAGTCACAAAATCGTTATTACTTATTACCTTAATTATTATTATGCTTAATAATTATTACTATTTTATGAAAATGTAGAAGTATTATCGAAATCTCAGACAATTACAAGACTAGATTTTCCATTATATATGTTTTAATAAGTATATAATCATTTAGATAACAATTTCAAAGTAAAAAGTCTTAAATGCAGACAACTGCAACACGTAAAAGGTCACGACTCATGAATGACGTGAAAATGGCATTAATGCAGTATTTGGATTGAAAACACAGTTACCTACCAAACGATGCTGCGCTAGTGCTTTGTCACCATACAATTTATACTTCCTAGGCTGGAAGTCAAAAGTTTTGAAACACTTTTTGCAAAAAACTAAACGACGATGACCTTTATTTATTTGTGAACTAACGAGCCGCGAGAAATTTGTAATGTATGTATAATGATATTTGTTTTCTGAGCCAGTGATCAACAACAAGTCAAAATGATTTGGCATCTCTTCGTCGGCCACTCGCAGAGGGTACACCATATATTGTGTCGAAATTTTTCCATTATATTTCAGACCATATACGTTTACGGACGTACCTGGATTCGCTCGCTCGAACAATGTTATCTCCGATATAGTCGTGGGGACGGATAACACGGAAAAATCATAACGGTGCGCTTCGTTAAAATAATTCGTGTTTACTCGACAACGGTATTTTGATACGTGTTTCGCCAGGATAGCCCACTGGAAGCACAGCTGATCAATGTTTTGTGGGTTAATGACAGCCCTTCGATTTATAATATTTTTCGGCAACGTTAAGTATGACCACCTCTCTATCGGTGGGTTGTACTGGTGCACGCCTAAGGTCAGTCCACCAATATACGATATAAAGGTGAACCTGCGATCTTCGTCAGCGAAAGTTTTTGCTTTGGTGAGAAGAAGAGTCAAATCGCAATCGACCAAACCCACGACGTTACTGTACACAAATAATTGTCTAGCTGGAGAGTTAAACGCGTGGTTTTCGGTGGTATTGTCCACTTCTGCAGGTATGACATAGGTGACCTCCAATTTGAGATCATATTTAATTGGGTGAACACCCACGCATTGGCGTAATTTTTCAATCAACTCCGACTCTATCGAGTGTAGAAAAGTGCGATAGTTGGTGATATTGTCAACATTTTTTCTAAAATACCATACGGTCGTGCGTTGAAGCGATGAATCGATTTCGATAAAGCCACGGGTATTCACCGATTGTATACGGTCCTTTCGTTTTTTATTATTTTCAACCGAATTCTCGGAATAAGGCTGTGGCATCAGAGACGGCGCCACTCCATAAACTGTTTCAGTGGAGGTGGTTGCGATATCTGGCGAGTGGACGAGGGTTGAAGCATGGGACGCGGGGGTTGTGTGCACTTGATGTGTTGCGGCGACCGTCAACGGCTGTATAGCTAGTTGTTGGACGTCTGGTTTTGGAGCGGGGGGTGTCCGGTGTATAACCGTAGGGCGGCCTAACACGGATAAATAATATTAAAATGTTGTTATTATTATAATATTGTAAGAGTAAAAATTGATTTACCTATTGGTAGGAGTGGGGAACCCATTTGCGTGGAGTCGTGGCATCGACGAGTATGACTAGCGGAATCTATTTTTTTTAAAATAATTTGATTAATAACCTTGAGTTAAAATAAATAATGTGTGTACTTACTGTGAGCATTTTGAATATGTCGGGATAGATTGTCTCGACGTGTAAACATTTTGAAGCATATACCACATGTAGTAGGGGATACGTCATGGGTGTTAGTGTGCTTGAGCAGATCGTCTATAAGAACATACACTTTCCCACATTTTACACAATTAAACATTTTTGGAAATTTAATTCGCACAGAGCTTAAAAATTAAACCGTTAAGAAACCGGACAGGGACGTTATGCACCGTTGAGCTAAGATGACCGACTGATTTGTATAGAGCATGCAGGGTGGTAGTAGTATATTATGCCTGTATAAAATCCACACTTAGTACCGAACATCACAGGTAGTGTTCCTTACGGTACATGAGTGACCGGAAGGGGTGGGGGATATAACCTTGTCCGATACAATTGTGTATGTACGTATAGAATATATGTATTGTGTATATGTACTCAGTGTCGGCTTGGAATTTAAATGGCACCGGATGCATTTAAACAGAAGGGACCACAACAATTTTATTTAAGAAATGATAAAAAAAAGTGCTAATAAACAGGTAGTGCAAAATATTATATTTTTTTAAAGGTTAAACCTTATTTAAAATACACATTTAAGATAACTATATAGTTACCTATAGTAATTATTATTCTTAATTTTAACGCATGGTTAACGTTATCGCGTTCGTATATTTTTCATCGTTATATTGATAGTTATATATTTTTATATGTTTATTTTTTACACAAAATTATTTAGTAAATATTTTTGTAAAAATCTTACATGGGTGGGTGGAGAAAAAAATAAAAGGTAAGCAATACTTAAAATATTAAAACACAGATAGTTATGACGTTGAAAGCGTTGTTATAAAATGTAATAAGTATCTAAGTATAAACATAAAATAATAAGTTTAATAATAAGTGCTAAAATGTATTTTAAAAATACTAAAAAGGGTTTTTTAATTTAACTATGATCATACATTTTATTTTATTTTATTTATGATAATAATATTGACTCAGTTGCTACGGTTGACCATGATGATACATATTTATACACATTAAAACCTCTTTATAGCGGAATCGCTCGGTTCCAACTGATTTTTCCGTAATAAATGAGTTTCCGTTATAGAGCGTCGATTGCACTGAGCGAATTTACTCGATAGTCGTTGGCGAACAAAGTCGCGCGTGTGTGAGCGTGTAGCGATCTGTCCAATTACATTGAGCGATTATAAATTCGCTCGCTCGCTACCAGTCCCTATACTTGGTGGCACACTAGCGATTTTGCCAGCTAGGGCGATTACATTGAGCGATTTTACTCACTGGAGTGTAAAAACACCAACGATTAACGACTAAAGTAGTCCGGCTGTCAACTTTAATCGCAGACGAGCAGCGAGTATTCAACGTGCGGCGAGTAAACGACTAGACCGATTACATTGAGCGACTTTAGTCGTAGCGAGTTGATTCGCCAGCGACTAGCGAGTAAATTCGCACAGTGTAATCGACACTTAAGGAGACTAAAATATACGGGATATAGGTTATTCGGGACCATTGTTATTTTCAGTTATAGTACGGGCCACGAAAACGTTTGGATGTTTCTAGCGCCTCCTAGTGACGCCTCCTAGTGACGCTAGAATCATCCGAACGTTTTCGTGGCCGTACTATAGGTACTCGTATGAGCAGAATTCCGTCTATTAAATAAGGAGGTTTTACTGTACCTACACGGTTACCAAGGTTGGTCTTTCAATAATATTAATAATAATATTTTCTTTATTATGGAAATAAATTTCGATTACTATTACTTATTATTTTTTTTTTCTATAATAATATGAATATAATATAATATTATATAAGTACATTTTCGGTAATTTATATATAACAATAATAATAATATAAATAATAAGAATTAATAATAATAATAAAAGAAGAAATAGGTATTAATATCATACATTATAATATTTAAATTTATAAAATAAAAAACAAGATGAAATAAAAAAGAGATATTTATTATGCTTCTATTGAACTATTATAGTAGGTACCTAATTTGTTATGTATTTCTTAAAACATTTGCCATAAACATATTTAAAGAATTACAAAAAAAATCAATATTTTTTATTGAGTTGCCTGCTGACATTAAAATATTGGATGGAGAATTTTGCATATAATTTTTAGTTGAATGTTTTGTGTAGAATAAATTTAAGGATCGGTAGCTTATTGGATTTATTTTAAAATTTATATTTTGCAGTAATTCTGGACAATCAATCATATTATTTAATAATTTAAATAAAATCTTTAATTTAATTTGCATAAATCGTTGTTCTAGCGACTGTATATTAAAAAAACTGATTGTAACATTATAATTAGAATGGGGTGCTCTATAAACTAAACATTGATAACATAAAAATCTGATAAAATTATTTTGAATTTTGTTTAAATCTTGGATTTGTTTTACTAAATATGGATGCCAGATTAGGAGGGCATAATCAAAGTGTAAATGGATTAACGACAGATTCGTTTTAAAAACCAAGCTTTGCTGACGCTTTATTCCTAATAAAAAGTACCTATTAGGAATAAATTATTTGTCTATATAATTTTTATATTTTCAACTTTCAACTTTTTAATTCACTTTATCGCAGGCTTGTAGATATATATCAATAAAAATGCAGTGTTTGGAAATATTAAACAGAATACAGCATGAACTTGCTGGCTATTAATAACCGACGTTGTGCCTGCAGGCGTCGTCTGAGAGATTTACAAATAATAATTATTCGTAACTATGTCGGAAGATAATACCTATACACATTTAGTTCATTTGAGATTCATTGTTCAGACGTCTACAATAACACTATACACAACTTCTGTTATATAATACAATATAATATAATATAATATTAATATATAAGGATCGACCAGGATCGACAAAAACGAATTTACTGCAATAAATGAGGTAAGTAATCGTAGAAATTATTTTTGGGCACATACTATATTATTATTCGAGTTGGGGCCCAACATAGGCATGCGCAGGATTTTGTGTCGGGTGCAGCATACATTTTGAATCGGCCCTAAAGAAAATAAGCAGTCCACTTATTTTCTTTATATTGCCCCCCCCCCCTTAGTTCTGTTTAGCCCCATTGTGTAAACATTTAATATTTTATACGTTCATATAATCACTTGTGTGCCTGAATCATTATTATAGGGTATAGCCCCCTCCCCCCATATAAATTCATCACTCTACGACTATGCCTATAGTCTATTATGGTTATAAGAAATAAGTATAGTGAGTTGTAAATAAAAAGTAATAATAGTTTTATGTATTATAATATATTACTCTATACTTTTATAATTATATTAAACATTACATAGGTAATATTATAACACTTATAAGCATATAGTACCTAATTAATAATAAGTACATTAGTCATAATATTGGAACTCTTAAAAGTTAGGTACGTAAAATAAAAATAAATAAATAGATTTACAATATAAGTCTGCGATTACTAGGTAGCAAAACTCAGAAATTAAAAGTTTTTGTTCGACAATCAAAAAAAGAAGCGCATCCAATCTTTTTTGTGACATAGTATTTCTTAATTTGTTTTTTATAATGCTGAGTTTTGAAAAACTACGTTCACAGCTATAACTATAGTCACTGGAATTGTCACAAACATTTTAAGACAATGAAAAAAATGTTTAATACTGTTTTAACCAATCGAGCCATTTGTGTACACAACCCTGAGCTTGTACCTTTTGGTATATCTTCTTGGTGTATTGATAAAATAGTATTACCATTTTTCATTTGAATAACATTGAACATTTTTATTTTAATTTAATAATAAACTCAATATGTTTAAAATTATTCATTCTATGTCTATACCTTTCAAATAAATATCTACCAGCCCACTAAATCCAAAATAAATTGTCAGGTGCAGCGAAAGCAGCATTTGCTGTACCCGTGCGCACGCCTATGGGGCCCAAGTATTAGGTGCAAATCTCAGCTACTACATAAGTTGGGTGTGGGATTATTTTAAGTACCTAGGTTCTGCACTAGTTAGGTCCTGGACTTTTTCATGTACTACACTAGTTGAAACTGCTTCTGAAACTTATCATGTCAACAAATATTCTTTTTAACAATAAATATTAAATAAAAGTTGTATTGTGTGTAGATAAAAAGATTGAGTGTGTGTAAAAATATTTTTGTAGCTAAGCATTGAATACAATCTGCTGAGGATAAATAACTTTTCGTAACTAAATAGTAATCTGAACATTAATTAATTAATTAATTAATAACAATAAGTAACTTAATAATTTTTATGCGGGAAATAAATTTCGTGAATTATAACATATTGTATGCAAAATTATTCTGATCTGCCATAAAAAAATAATATCAAAGAGTTTGCCTTATTATTACATTTTTTACAGTCATATGCTCAAAATAATTTTTCTTGAAAGTAATTTCGGTAGAAATCATAAATTATAGTGTGCCAATGTCACCATGTTGCTATAAAATTACAATATTTTAGAACTATTTTGCATATATTACGTTATGAAGTTAATATATTATTATGTAGTAAAGACTAAAGAGTTACTCGTTCAATATTCAAAAATGTAATTATTTACTATTTCGTCGGATGTTCACTATTACACATTTAATAAATATCAGCACGAGTATGAAAAAACTTTTCATGTTCAATACCTACTGTTAATATGTTGTGTTCTCATGTGCACTTTGCAAATTCCTGAAGATCTATAAAAATATTAAACAAAGATTATAATACGACTCCGCCAATTTTAATGAACACTCTTACAAATGTACAATTGTATATTATTACTAGCTGCCATGGCAATGCGTTGCTATTGCTAGGTTTTTGTGATTATGCGAGCAGTCATTATTTCTGTCCATAAATAATTAACGATGAAGGTCGCGGAGCTGAGGGTTCTACTTCAACAATAGGCGGCGATGGCCACGGGTTAGACGTTGCACCGCATTGAAGCATCAGAGGTGGTAGATATGTAAGCTCTTAAGCTGCGACGCAGCATGGCATTGGTGGCGGCGCGCTCATTGCATCAAACCAAGCGGGTCTAACTTAAAAGTGTCGGTAGTGGATATTTGAACTTGGTCGCAACCACATAGCATGGCAGTGTGGGTGGTGTCGAGTATGTCTACATTCGAGTAAGATCGACTGGACGATGTGATGTACACTGTAAACCTGGGATGTGACAATACCACTATATTTTGCTATTGTTACAACTGGCCGCCGCTTGCTACTAGCCACGGAGTAGTAGGTACTGATTATAATTATTTACACTGATATTATACTTTATAACATTTTCATTAATTAGTATTGGGTTTTGGTGTAAATTTGAAAATGTGGCATGGAAATTTGATTTAATTGAACTAGGCGATCCGGTGCCTATGTCGAATAGTTTTTGCATTGTGAAATACGCGTATGACATTCCCTCATGTATCGCTAGTTTCGAATTCCTTCGATTTAGGGTCTTTTAGATCTTGGGTTAGCTGTATAATGTTTTCATAAATCTTCCTCATGTCACTTACCACAAATTTACATTCTTCAAACAACTTCAGTAAGCGAGGGTGGCGTCCTCAACAGCGAAAAATCATTCTCCTGGGTCAGAACCTTCGTCAGAACTGCAGAAACGATTTTCTCGCTCTGCACATTTTAAACAGGTATACAAATCGTAGGTAATTTGAAAAATTAGTATTTTTGCGAAAAGACTAGGTTCTTTGCAATTGGGTAGCCCGTCTATGAACTACATATTATTCCTCGAAACGGCCTCCTGTTTTTCAGGCTTATTGCATACGAATTAACAGTATTTAGGCCTTTTAAGAATTGTTTGGAGAAATAATGTGTACCTGTAGGTACTATGGAACTATATGCAATTCATAAATGGGCTACTCCATTGCAAAGGGCCTAATATTTTCGCAAAAAGATTAATTTTTGAAATGGTCTACGACATAGACATTATAGGTAATACAATAAACTACTATGGTTACAGAATTGTTATTTATCGACAACGTTATATCGACTTTTAACGAACGCAGTTTATTATCACAGTTTATTATGCACAAATAATTTATATACAATATCAAATAATAATAATAATAAATAATCTAACTGTTAGGTACCTAATTTTATTTTATTCGTATACGTTTTAACTACTGTCCACTAGGGCTTGATTTTGAAAAAAAAATTCGGTTTTATGTTATTTACAATTAAAACGTTACACAAATTTTGAGTTTATTGTTATTTAGAATAGTATTAATATCCATTAAATTTATTAATAATAACTAATGCGGCCAATGCGGGCAGGTAATGGCCCGGATACGGAATATAAAATAATCAATTCTAATGTCCGTATGCATGAAATAAAATATATTTTTACGAAACCAATATAACTAAATAAATTGATTTAAAATTATTGTGTTATTTTTTGTTCAATGAAATTCTATAAATTGCGTTTTACGTTATGTTTTGTTTAATGATAGATAATATATTTTCTTAATCGTTATGTTTTGTTTGTAGGTATTTAGTTATTTTTGATTATCGCTTTCCGACTTCCGTTATTATTACGTTTACAAATTTCAATCGTTATTTTTCAAATATAACGTTATAATCATAATGATAATTACGGTAATTTTATTGTGGACCGTATAATATGTTAGGTAACTCTTGAAATAAAACTAATGGTATAAGTGTTATGCCGGGTAACGGCCTACTATTTGCAAGCTAATAAACAATTAATCAGGGGCACAAATATGCCGGCTGGCGTAGGGCTCTTAATCTAGTAACAATAATAAAAATAATAATAATTCAAAGAAAACAATAATAATGAGGTTCATAAAATCCGGAGCGGGTACGGCGGCATTGATATTGCTCCGTGGTGCTGGTGACAAAATGACTGTGAAGTGACGGCGAGATGCTGGTAAGGTGACAGTAACAAACTCAACTTAACTTGCCCATGTAGTAGGTACAAAATGGTAACATAAACGCACGCAAACAAAGATTTATCCGTGGCGCACACACAACAAATACGGCAAAGCGACTGACTGTGCGGTATGGCCTTTTGTAATGGTTATCTAACGTGTTCTGCGCTATCGCACCGGTCTCGAGACAACGTCTGAACACAAAACATTATTATAACGTTTGCAAGCCCTGGTTTTAACAAATTAAATTAACAAGAAAACATTAACTTGTTTGATTTAATTTTTTTATTGGTCCTACAGTTTCATTTTTAATTAAATTGAGTAGGCCAAATTGCACCTAAATATTAGGTTTATCAGATTTGATTTATTACATTAATAGATTTAAGTTATATATAAAAAGCACTTAATAACCTGATAATTATCAGTATCAACTATATTATTTATTTGAGGCAATGCAGCAATTTCTAATGATTTGGTATATTGCATTGGAACATCTGTATCGGTCACACTTGTAATTGGTGCGTTTAAGTGATAGAAAACCTCACCTGAAATGAATAAACAATATTTTGTTCAAATAAATTAAAAAATATATATAAACATGATAATAGTTGTTTTATATCTTACTCTCCGTAATTTGAGCAGATATCTCTGATCCAATACCAAAATATGGACAACCATGTTCTATTGATATAATATGATTTGTTCCAACCACTGATTTTATAATTGTATTAATATCAAGTGTTCTTAATGAACATAAAATTATAACTTCTGCATCAATCCCAACTGAAGATAATTCTTTTATTACGTCCAAATTCAACTCCTTTGGAGTGTGCCACAAATGTGATATGGTTACCTTTAAATAAAATTAAAACAAATAAAACTATATATTAATTCTAACCAAAAAATATAATAATTATTTAAGTTTTACACTTTATTTCAATCTTTGCTTTTCTACTAAGTAGGACGAAATCTTTGTCTAATACTTCATCTGTAATTAGATATTGATTACTATATAATAATTCATTTTCTAAGAATACAACTGGATCTGGATCTAGGATTGCTACCTTTAACAATCTTCTAGCGTCCTCAGAACTGTATGGAGAGAACCTAGTATATAATAAAATATTATGGTTATATATTATAATATGATGATCAATAGTGCATATAAAATTACAATATACTCACAACCGATAAACGAAAATTATGTAAAAATCTCTAGAACTTCATATTCAAAAACAATTAGTGGTAAATATACTTGATGGGTCTTATCATTGGCACAGATTTATATTTCATGTTATGAGGAAAAAATGCTGGTGTAGACCCATACACTTACTTAAAAAAAATGTTTAGCTACTCTCGAATAGTGCATTATAATCACGATATACTGCCTTTAAATATTACTAAATACCACTAATGACTGATCATTTATTATCATCCACCCACCCACCTGGCCCACACATAAATAGTTCAGGGTAATTTTCCCCAGTTGATACCCGTTTTCGGTGCCACTGATTCTTACTTTGACCTTAAATGGCGGTGGAAATAGTCACATGGTTCAGCAGAGAGAGTTTTTATGTGATGGGAGCTTGACTCTTCAGTGTAGCAGAAACCTCTTCGGAGAAATGGACGCACCGGAGTCCAACAATGCTAATGTACTTATTTTAAAAATGTGAATTTCACCATAAAATTTTGAAAATATTTCGACTCTTTTTGAACTATTAGGTAACGGACAATTTCAAATTTAAATTTGCAGTATAGTTTTATAAGCATTTAAAGTTCGAATTTTGACGAAATTTATCAAATTCAAAATATGCAAATTATTCAGAAGTTAAAAATGTATATAATGTTCAACTTTTATACCGATAAGGATTGAAAGCTTAAAACGCGTAAATAGGTTATATATAAATAAATGTATTCACAATAATATCGTAAAATATACTTAGTAATCATAGGCTGACTTACCGTCTTCGATCAGAATAATTTTTCTTATATCATAGAATTCGAATTTAATACAATGTACAGAGACAGTATATTATGCTGTACAGCAGTATAGGTTACTGTTCGCTTGCCCAACTTTTTTCAATTTTAATTTGAGCCCAAAAACTATTGCCATTAACCATTGTAGGGATTACAATTGGTAGAATTGGTACGTTTGGTGAAATTTGTGCGGTTGAAACGACTGATTAGAAACAACTGTATGACGCATGTGGGGAAAGGTTTTTGCCACTACGAGCCCGGGTGGTCACCTGTCCGGGAAATCTGTGTTGAATGTCGATACTCGCATCGCAACGAGACGTATCTATTTATCGGGATGACAAGTGCGTATTTCGGGTACGTGTTCCAGCTACAATATTATTATTATAATCAACTTTCTACATATTATGATAACTTATCGTTATAATGACACAGTTCACGTTGAATTCGCGGCACTCAGTTCCTAGCACCGACCATTGGTTATTTTGAATACCAATATGTGAATTCGTACATAAACATATAATTTATATAATATAATATTATATATCGTGGCTTTGTGTTAGTATTCAGTCCGAAACGTGTTCTCAGTGTACGCACCGGCCGGTGTCACCAGTTCCCGGATGTGTAACTACCCGGGCTTAAACTGACAAATCCTTGCAACACATACACGTGTCCCAACCAATCACACCCAGACACCCTCCCCTACATTAACATGCTAATGACATCAGTTGCCGAAGCCTTAATATTGAAAAAAATATATATTATATGGGTACCTACCATATTCTATAATCTTCCAAATGGCATGCATTAACTTAACCACTTTGCTATTTACTGAATTTCTTTTCGTTTGTCAAGACTCCCGTACTATATGTTTGCGGTCCATAATAGTTGAATAGGTAGGTAATAACTAATAATAAATTAATTTCAGTTACCTATAGATAATTCATAAAACAAAACCAAATTTATTAGATTATATTAATTTATTAATTTATAACAATAAATTCAAGGAAATAAATAACCATTAAAAACCTACCTCGTCATATTTATACCTATTGTAAGAAAAATATATTCTATAACACTCATAGTTTATTTAGAAAAAGCATCAAATGAAGAACGTTAAACGTTTATAAGAAAAATTGTGACATAATATGTCGTTTCGTTATTTTTAATTGCTGTAAGAACAGTTCATTATAAGAAACATAGTTACTTTTACATAAGTTAATTAATAACTGTGTAATATTTATGTGTATAAATTTATAATCAATTATAATCAATTTGTATGTGCACACGCCACACAACATTAATGTGCTAATTTCTATAAATATTATATTAAATGATATAAATTCAATAATGTATAAAAAGAAGAAAACACATTAGCCAAAATTTAAAAAAAAATCTTGGTTTAATAAACAAAAATGGTAAGTATATACATATTATAATAACACATAATGTATAATATATTTATCTACAATTTACATACTCACATATCGAGTAATGTATACATGTGTAATTATGTAATAATTATAATTAAAGTAGAATTATAAATGAATCTCAACTATTTCCCATAATTTTGAATTCGTCAATCAGCCTGTCAATGTTAACACTAGATGTTGGTCCTGGTTCTTAAACATTACCTACTAATAAGTAATAAACTAATAAACTAAAAAGTCGGTCTTGATGCATAGTAGTCCTTAATTTGTTTTTTAATATTGTTAATTTTTTATTAAAGAATCAGATAGATTAACTTTTACTTTGCATATTTAGAGATTTATAGAAATAGAAATATATGAAAAAACAGTGAATAAACGCAAATGTTGATGAAAAAAATTAAAAAATCAGTTTTCAATGGAAAATGATAGGCAAGTGGATACCGCTCTGCTAGTCTGCTGTAATGTCGAGTGGGTCATTGAAATGGATGTGTTAAATTCGAATTAAATTATATAAAATCATGGCATATGAAAAACGATTCAAACCGTAGTTTGAATTTCGTTTCATTCCGTGGAATTCAGGTTAAAAAACACTGGCTTAGAATCTAAAACTATAGTACCCCAACTCCTACTGGGCCCCTAGACACACCGTGAGGCATGAGTAGGTGTGAAAGAAAATGTTCGCTTAATATGTATGCAATATAATATTATAACTCTATTTTTATTACATAAATATACCTACTATTTTATAAATATAAATATTAAATATATATATATTTTTTATACTAATATAGTTTATAAATTATCGTCACCAAATCGTTATATTCCCACTATTTGCATCTCTTATATAAATGTGAATTGAATTAAAATATTATGACGAATGAGAAGTCTAAAATACAGGAATGATTTATAATAAATATGTAAAAATGCGATGTCTGCAGAAAAACTAAAAGGAAGATGGCACAATACGACCCCTGCTATACGTGGCTACACTACGTAGTACGTGACACGTGTTAAACGGTATATTGAATTAGTGGTTTAGACAATAATTGGAGAACTAAAAATAATGCAAAAACTAAAAGGGAACATTTAGCATATGATGTTAAAGTGATATATTTTAAAAAATCTTTTGGTCAAAAATTCGTGGACTATCTGGGTCCTACATATTTTAATTCAATGCCGATTATTATAAAGAAGAAATTAATAAATAAACGTAAAAATGTTAAAAAAATTGTTAACGACTGGTTTATATTGTACTTAGGATAGTTATATAATATTTTATGAACATTTTTTGTGTACTCTATTATACGTTTATTATTTCTTTTGATTGTATTTATATTAATTTATTTATTTATTTGTAAGTAATTTGTCGCTCTCTACCTTCAACACAAGCATTTCGCTTTTAGAAGGTAGATAATCTATAAGCTTATTATTATGTAAATTTTTGTATTTATGTAATAATAAATGGATTCAATTAAAAAAAAAAAAAAAAATAATAATCTTTAAGTTTGTAACACCAAATTATTATGATAATACATACATACTAGGTATAATATAGAATCAGGGCGTAGTATGCATGGTGGCTTTGGGGCTACAGCCCCCTCATGGTGTTTACTTTCATTTTTAACATTTTTCCGAAATTATAGTTTTAAATGTTTTTATAATTTTCTAGTCACACAAAAAACTACGCCCATGTATATAATACATAATACAACTATAACATATACCCAGTGACCCGCAGTTTCGCCTAGTTTAATTTCAACATATTTCCTGTTCACCCAAATTACCAAAACAGTTAGGTATTAGGTACCAATATTGGGGAAATGTAAGCACATTTATGTTAAATATCAATTAGATATGAGAACATAATTTTTAAATTCGCGATAAGTGATAACCATAAATTAAGAAGAGTAGGTGCAAATACCATATAAGATCTATGAGCTTGACACCACAGTCACAATTAGTGTTCTCTCAGTCTTACAAATGGACAACATTGCAAATTTAGGTTTGGCAGTTTCAATTTTGATTCACTCTATTATTAAATCAAACACATTCTTAAACTTAAAGTTAAGAAAATTATCTGAGGCCTCTCTTTGGTAATTTTAAGGAAATCAAGAGTATTTTTAATTATTATAACTTGTATACTTATAAAGTCATACCTCACTTAAAAAATAAAATATTGTTAAACGAGAGAATATTCAGATCATTGTAATAAAAAATTACTTATAGTAAAATAATTAAAATATTTAAGCTGTCAACACAAAAATGGAACTATTAAACATAAATGTTGCTGTTTTTCAATAGTAAGACAGAACAACACATGCGAGTACAACATCCTCATAATTAATATAGTTTAATATAATATAGTTATAATTAACTTATTATTAGCAGTACCTAGCTAATAGGGAGGTACCAAATATTTTGCAGTTTGTTTTAATTTAAATATACGTAATTAATAAAAATGATTATCTTTTATATAAAGCTCATTTTAATACAAAAATTTAGTTGATCTCAGATCATATTATAATCATGTGTTTGCCTGACTCATGTCAAGAATAAATAATAGCCGAAAATAATATTGTTTACAAATCGTTTAAATATGAAGAACAATAATATCACTAGTAGCTATATGCTGAACAATAGAGTCAATATTTTACTCCAATGTTTCAATAGGTTAATAAACAATCAATTATTGGAAACATTTTTTCAGCCGTACATGATAATGGAAGTTTTAAATAAATACTGTATATTTATTACTTACAGTTAATTTCATATTTTTCAAAAAATATAATAAATCATTTGATAATTATTGTGTAATATATTATGATAATAGCGCTATCCATTAGTTTATAGGTCTATGGTCTATACCTTCGACCATATAAACTAATAGACGCGGCATACGGCAAATATATTGACGCCAACATCGTATACTGTGTGACGTCACGTTTGGGCAATACCATCGACTGACTATCATAGTATACAATGCCAACGCGGCAACGCTATTGCAATAATTTGGTGCTAATTTTTTAAATGCCATAATCATTTTTCTAATTACAATAGTATTGACGTATTGTCTTTTATGGATAGTAATGTAGTAGATATATTACTATATTAGTACAATAGTACCTATAATATAGCCAATATAGGTGGCAATGGCCATCCCGTTATCTCGATAAATAATTTATAAAATATCTGG
>NC_042493.1:60735065-60735899 GCF_005508785.2 Acyrthosiphon pisum
CAGTTGAATAATATTAAAAATACATAGGCACAATTTTTTTTTATAAGCATTTAAAGATCAAATTTTGACAAAATTTATTAAATTTTAATTTGAAAAATTATTTTGTAGTTAAAAATTTATAAAATGTTCAATTTTTGTATCTAAGAATTGAAAATTTAAAACAAGATTCCACGTAAGTAATTAATTCTGTTACCAAAAAATCTAAAAAATACATTTACGCAGTTTATTTTTATAGTCATTTTAAGTACAAATTTGGATGAAATTACATATTAAAAACCTAGGATAACTATTTTAGTTATTTTGTTGTGATTGTATAATATTATTCGTGGGTACTTGAAACTTCTACAGTATACTATTATATATCTATGATAGTACCACGGTTTTTTGTTGATGTATAACGCGTTATAAGTACCTAATAAATATTATGATATGATGATTAATTTGGAATTTATTATAGGTACCTAATACAATATTATGTCTTATACCTAGACTAACATACCGTCTCCGCTCAGAATCGTTTTTCTTATACAATGATATTATATCATTGAATTCAAATTTAATACCATCCATTATACAGTGACCCACTTGTAACCTACTGTACAGCAGAGCGAAATCCACTTACCCACCTTTTTTAATTTAGCAATTAATAAAACATTTTTACGAATTTTTTTACGAACTTTTAGCATGAGCCAAAAAGCCAGTAAATGTACCTACATTGTATGACTTTCGACTTGCGTGAGTCGTTTGACAATTAGACAGTTTGACATTATGTATTATTTAATATTTTCATTATTTGGTTTTATACATTCAAAATCAGAATCCTTTGGGTGTCGA
>NC_042493.1:60737182-60746490 GCF_005508785.2 Acyrthosiphon pisum
ATATTTAATTTCATATTTTTAAAAAAATACAAAATTAAATATGTAGTAATACATTATGGACAATGGTCTATATAGATACTGTTAACAAAAATAAAACATCAACAATTGAGATTATAATTTCATCAGTATAAAAAATGATTATAGCATACATCCATGACAAATAAAACAACATACTAAAATGTTATTGTAAAATAAATTACTGTGTTAAAAAAATATGTGTATAAATTTGAGAAAATTTCTTATATTCCCAACAAATTAAAATGTAAAGTACCCGTTAATTTATAATATGCAAAAAATTTTTGAAAATCATTAAGATTAAAAATTATATTTTACCCTTAAAAATTACATTTAAAATATATAGTTTTTACGAAATTAAATTATGTGTTTGATAAGACTTCATTAAGTAGGTAGAGCCAGTAAAACGACAAGACTATTGAATGGACAAGAGAAGAGAGTGAGGGCACAGCTAAGTTTGACAGATCTAAAAAATGTAGCAGCGATGATGACGCCGCCGACCCGGAGCGAGTCCTCCTAAAAAGTAATTAAGCTGCTTGCAACTTCTTAAAACCTTTGTGGTTGGCGACGGAGGATCCAGGATCACGATTTTCCTCGAAGAAGCAGATGCTCATCTTCGGCACGCCATTAATCAGGTCGATGCCGAAGAACACGATATTGACCGAATAAGCGGAAACCCCGAACATCAGGGACACAGCGGGTTCGGGCTGCACGAGTTCGTGATTGAGGTACCGATGCGGCTGCGGATTGATCTTTTCTGCAAACCGCAAACACATTTCCAAGTCCAGGACGCCGCACGGAGCCACAAACGAGTAACCCTTGGTCGACCAACCGGCGTCGTCGCGCTTGTTGAAAACCATATCGTCGTTGAACATGTTTTCCGGGCGGGACGTGTGCTTCTCATACTCGGCCATTAGGGTGGCCGCATTCACCTGGCCTATAGCCCACAGTGCGTACTGGTCCATGGCGCACCTCCCGAGCCCGTAACACTTGCAAAACTCCTCGTCCACCTTCCACGCACGCGTCTCGCCGTGCCTGGCTATTTCAGCCACACAATCATCGCGTAGCGCCGACAGCTTCTTCGCCTCCTCCAGGACGTGGTCCACGCAATACTTAACCAGGGCACGGCTGATCCGTTTCTTTGGCGCGTACACGCGCAGACTGTCCAGCAGATTCACCATGTGCTGACCGCGCAACACGTACTTCACACTTTTGTTGATAGCGATGCCATCCACCACGTGCCACAACAGGTCATCGACGTCCAGATTGGAAGTTTGTTTTTGGTAGCCGTCAAACATGCAGCGAATAGTTTTCCACGCAAACAACAGATTGCTCGACGTGAGGTTTTCCGCAAGAAACTTCGTGACACTTTCCACGAACATAGTGAAATGATTTTTGAAAAAGTAAACGGAGTTCCAGACGTATTGACCCAAACAGTAAGGAATTTGTTCAATAGTTTTGTAAATCGGCACCCACACGGCTTGCTTGGCTAATAGCTAAAAAAAAAATATTCATAATATTTATTTAAATTTGATAATAAAAACTTTAAAGAGTAAAAACTATACAAATTTATGTCAGTATTCAAAGGTAGGCAAGTCATTTAACTTTAAAATCACTTTTAATCAGACATCAAAACCCAAATTAGAGGATTTTTTTTTTTTTTTTTTTTTTTTCTATATTTGTTCATTGTAACGACCTCAAGGTCTTTGACAATGCTTATCACAAGTGGGTAGTAGGGAGATCATGTGATCTATTTATCTATGTATATATCACTATATGCATGATACTACCCCCCTTCTCCAAGAGGAGACATGTGCGGTCTTCACTCCCAGTGGAGTGGGACCTAGTTGGAAACCGGATGACGCAATCGGACGACAGCACGGGAAAATGGTGACTGCGTAGAATCACACACATTTTTTGCACTTTGCTATGAATCGAACCGATGACTGTGTGAGTCGTAAGTCAACTGTGTGACCACTGCGCCACTCCGGCCCCATTAGAGGATTTAAAAAATAAAATATCAAGCCCACTAGTCGAACAACAGTCAGAACTCAGATTAATCAGTATCAACTACTAACGAGAAACAGTTCTCAATTTTCTATCTTTAGGTATAAAAATTTAACATTTGATACATTTTTAACAACTAAATAATTAGCAAATTTCTGATTTTGATAAAAATTTGAACTTTGAATGTTTATAAAAAAATGTATTCAAATAGCTCAAAACAAGATAAAAATTTTTAAAAATTTTATCATAATATAATATAAACATTTAGTGAAATTTTCAAGTATCTATGGTTTTTCGTTTTTAAAATACAACAAAAAAACGAAAATCGTTTGATGACAATTCGTTAATTTATTTAATCCAATGTTTGGACTTCTAACGATCATAAAAAATTAATTTGAATTTACGGTTCAACTTATTCTTTTAAAGGTAGAAAAACTTATTTGGGATCTTGTATCGGTTTTTCAAATCTTAAATATAAATATAAGAACATTTCTTTCTACTAAGAAAATGTTTAGATATAAAAAAATACACATCATTGTAAAATACATTCATCCCTCCACAAATGTATTTATAGACATACTAATTCATATGATTTCAAGCTCTATTTAAAAATGTAGATTACTTTGATAGAACACATGTCAATACGTACCTTTAAAATATCTGTTATGAAACTTGGAGGCATTAATACTCCTGTAACAACGAACAAATCTATACGTAGATTTATCACACTTTTCCATGTTATTTTAAAATTGTTATCTCTGAAATCCAGAGCAGCGTGGAAGACTACCAATGTACATTGAGTAACACAAGCAGTTCGTAAAATAGTAAGAGCCCTTCCAGTTGATTGAATAGTTGAATTCACATCGGATTTTATTGCAGCAACTGCTTGAAATGGTGCCATAATAACACCAATTGCGGAAATCGATAAACCAATCCATCTTTTCCAGGAATTTGTGTCGGATTTATTAATATCATGGTGAAACATGTCAATTAGTTGCTGAACATGTCTACCAAATTGATACGAAGAAGAAACTGTTGTTAATGCAGATCCCGTTACTGCTAATCCAATACCAATAGGTGTTCCCAAAAGAAAAAAAGAACCACAGGCAAATACTATACCGCCAACACTATTTAATATGTATGAAGCTATGTCAGCTGTTTTGAAAACTGTTTCAGTTGTTTTGGAAGCCGGTGTTATAGTTTGATACAATGTTTTTGAAGCATCATAAAACCCCGAATTAGGATAGAACATATATCCTTCAGGAAGATTATTATTTTCCATATATTCATCCCAGCCAGTGTATGTTCTATTGTTTTGAAAATCAATAAAAATGAATTTATTGCTTATCACTTTTAATCTGAGTAATAACCATTTGTGTATATCTTTTTTAGGAAAATGTTGGCAGGTATCGCACTTTTTTTTGCAAATACTATGTACTATAGTTATACCCACTTCAATATTACTAAAAAGACTAGGATTAATATATTTTTCCTCTATTAATTCATATATATCTAAAATTTTCTTTTTAATTTCATTTTTATATAACTTAAATAATTCTTCAGAATTTATCTCATGTTCATAATTGTTTTCAACAATTGCATTACTAGGATATGGATAGCCGTAATATATGTGTGCTATAAATAATTTCAGATCATTCTTTTGTAAGGGTATCCATTCTGGACGTCCGTTGAAATAAGAATATTGCATTTCTTCTAAATGATTCAATAATGCTTGTCCTCTCTAAAATAATAAAATAAATAAATAAATACATTTGTAAATATTAATACAAATAACTAAATAAATATATGTGGATAAATAGATTAGATTTGTCTTTATTAAATAAATTTTAAAATGTTGCAATTGAAAAAATAATGTAATAAGTACTTAATTTCTTTTGACTTTTTTAAAGTATAGATAATATTAAATTGATTTAGTCTTTTTTTAGTTTTAATGAAAGTAAACACCAGTTGGCTATTTGGCAAATAAAATATTAAATAATAATAGTTTAGTACAGTGACAGTTAAGTATGACTTTATGAGATCTCAAATAGAAAAATAAAAACTTATTTTCTTAAATAATCTATTAATTAAACATGGTAAAAATATGATTAAATAAGTGAATATTATAAATTGATATTAATTATTTTATACTTACTTTAAGGTTTTCTTCATGATTATTGTCGAGATTTTTATCCATATTGAAAATCAACCAAATATTTTCATCAACCACAAGTTTATTTCCTGAACAATTTTTAAAAATAATATGAATGTTATTAATCTGAATATAAAATAGTAGGTATATTATATTAACATTACAACACTCTACTACCTTTCAAGTCATACCTATTAAAAATATGGGAGAAATGAAAACTAGAAAGTATAGGATGTGTGGACATTGTGCAAGATTTAAATATAAGTTATATTTAAAATAAAATAATAAATGGTTGTGAATGGGGTGAATTTTACATTAACAAAATGTTGAAAAATTTTAACATTAAGGACAACATTTTTTGCCCAAGTAATTTGAATTAGTTTTAAATGTAATGTTTCATACTAATAACTATGTATTTATTTATATTTGGTATTCAAATATTGTGATCTATAACATATATTTAATAAGTTATGATTGGGGGAGACATAACTAGCTAAAATTTAAGTATAAGTATACATTTGAACTTAAAATCCATTAAAAAAATTGTGCGTATAGATCTATAATAGTTTTAAATAGCTTTGATAACAACTTAAAAGGAATTTCCAAGCCATTTAACCAAACTAAATTTTAGATTCTGAGCGGAAAGATGAATGTATTGATTTTCATAGGCGCGATTAGGCAGGGCTGGGGCAGGGCTTAGCTTCCCCAAATATTTATTTAGCCTCCACATATTAGGTACAGATACAAATTAAAAAGTAAGTCTTACTTTTTATTTGTATCTGTACCTATTTTGTTAAATATCAATTATATCATCAATAGGTATAATTTTAAATGCCTAAGCTATTTTTGACAAGCTATTTTTCTTATCGCCGGATATCATAATTCATAAAGAGTTGATGAAATAATTTTTTTCGTCACCCATGCACTGAAAGTTAAGTTTTTGATGACGGTTGAAGCGTTGAAAACCGACCTTTTTCCGTCCAGCGGTTGGTAAAGTGGGAATACTCATAAGTGCTGGGTGCGCATATCCCTGCACAACTAAATGGATCTAAATGAATCTAATTGGTGTATTGGGGAAGTCAAAATTTAATATTTCCAATAGTTTTCAAAAGTGCATGGGTAAATAAAATTAAAATTATGAAAAAACCTATGATAGGGCATCTCATAGGCTTTTTATTATATTTTAATTTTAAAGCAAGTTAAATTGCAAATTATTTGTAGATATTAAAATACTCATAACTTGCTTTAAAAATACAATTTAAATATAACAAAAAGACTATTAGATGCTTTAAATTTTATTAATTCACTCTAATTTATTCACTAACAAAGCTAAACGTGATCTGCTAGGTTTACAATTTGCTATGTTACACACTTGTAAGATGGAGACAACTAATGTCTGTGTACCCAATGTCTTCTTAAGTTGACTACTAAAATTCATTAGGAAATAAAATTATAGATACTTACAGTACATTGGTGAATATTGTAGACTGAGTGATTATAGATGTTTTAACGAATCCCAAGCACATCAAAAATCGATGTGTAATATAAAATTATCAAATAATTATATAATTAATGGGAAACACTGCAACTGCATGACATTAGTTAATGTAGAATATACCGAGTTGTATTTAGTATGACGTACTGTTCAGCGTTTCTTCTCGTATAAGGTATATGAGTACTGATTATAAAGCACAGGCTAAGATATCTTGGCCCGTGGTAAAAAATGCAATCTTAAGTTATACGTGATAGCTAATTGGACTACTGCCCCCAACTCTAATTGTGTATAGTGTGTACCAAGAAAATAATATGTAATTATCAATGTATTCTATTAGCTATCACGTATAAGGTTAACCACTGTACAACCACTCTTATCGGTCCTTATCATTTTTCGGACAAGTGTTTATCACGATTTATTGATAAGCATAATATTATTGAATCATCGCTTTCACTCCTCGCCGGGAACTTGTTGAGTTATCGGGCTCTGATTGCTTGTATTTACACCAATATTATATAATATGCAAAACAACAATTTAAAAATATTATAATATATTTTATTTTGAGGTATTTTGTTATTTATGTAAGAAATAAGAATATCGTTTACATTTTACGTCTTTAATCAGTTTATGATGTAGATTTCAATTTTTATTTTTATAATGTTTTTCTGCTTTCTTAGGTTGGGTTAGATAATTGTTTTTATTCATGCATTATATACATATTATGTATATATATTATTATATACATATTATTTACATATTATTATCATAATTTGTCAATTTCTCATTTATTTAATTTCAGTCGGTATTCTATGGTTTACGTAAATTTTACGGGACACGGGTCGTTAAATAATTATTGTCTTATTAGTCCGTGCCCCGTGGTCCGTGTTTAGTAGGTACTGCCAAATACTATAATATACGAATGTACGAGATAATACAAGACTAGGTACTAAAATCACAGAATAATGCTAAAATAGTGGCGAACAAATTGGTGTCATTGCCCCTCGACATTGTTTTAATAGTTGCCTATTTTACTCCTTAATCTAGTATAAATTCCCGCTTTTTTTGACTACCTATTATAATTATTATTATTTATTTATTACTTATATTATATTATAGTATAATACATTTTATAGTATTAGATTGTTTATTGCTTACCATAAATATTATGAAGCTCCTTAGTCCATAATATCAACAATACTTACAATAGTATTAATATTCTAAATTCTAATAGTAGTTATAAATTAACTATCGCTTTTCATGGGCAAATCAATCTGGTGTCTTCATCAAACGTGACAAAAGAAGTAGTTTTATAAAAATCATATCTACCTATCAATCAACTGAAAAAATTGGACACGGAGAAAATCGTTACCGTGCCTTCGATAATTCAGCGCTGCTGTAAGCGTGATAGATGTAGGTAATAAGAAAGTATGATGAAAATGATTGTAATTGACCAGCATGTTTCTAACCTGCTGGAACCGCTGTTTAGTTCGCTAGGTTGTGATCAATATGATGAATTAAAAAACGACATCTACCTATCACAAGCAGCGTAGTTTTGCGCTGAATTAAAAAATGACAATTTATAGTTCCTGACGAAGCGTTACAGCAGCGCTGAATTATCGAAGGTACGGTTACTCAACTTTGGTGATTTGGATTTACACATTTTGTTTTCTCCTTCCCTTCTGTTTTCATGTTAACATTTTAATTTGTAATAATTATGTGTTATTTATATGCGGTTTTCATCAAATAACATTGTGAAAGAAATTACTAATGCTGATAACATTTCCGCAAATATTGTTAGTAATTTATCTGATATTAATTTCAACAAAAATGTTTTTTCTATTTTTTATTGTAATATTTGTAGCTTAGTTTTACACATTGATAAACTTTTGGTTTACTTAAAAACTACCTCCCATATATATGATATAATAGTTCTAGCTGAAACTTGGCTAAATGATAACTTAAATATTTGTATTGATGGTTATAAATATTTTCATTCTTTAGGCACACTAAATAAAGCAGATGGTGTCTCAATTTTTATAAAAGATAATATAACTATTAATGATGTTACTTTAAATGTAATACTGGGATGTAATTCTTTAGAACTAACTTTTAATTATAACCTAAAAGCATATAAAGTAATTGGTTTATATAGATCGCCCTCCCTAACTATAAATAGTTTTTTGGTTGGTTTAGATCATCATTTGTCTAATATTCATGGTAATTATAAAATTATTTTGTGTAGTGATATGAATATCAATATATTGGATAATACTGGTGACGTTTCTGATTACTTAAATATCTTAGCCTCATATGGTTTTGTATCTTGTATTAATAACTATACGAGAGTAACTGATGTATCAAACTCGTGTAGGTATAGACCATATTTTTATAAATGATATTTCAAATTTGTCCTCGTACATTGTTAAAACTGATATAATAGATCACTATAGTTTAGCTATTAGCATCAACAATGATAATTTTATTGTAAAAAGTAATATTAATAATGATACACTTAAAAATGTTAACAAACTTATTTGTAACTTTTCTTACCTAAATAATTTATTATTTTCATTTAATTGGTATAACTTTCTTTTAGACTGTGATGTTGTTATTTTAATAGCTAAATTTAATAGTAAAATAAATGAATTTATTGTCAGTTCTTCTAAAAAATGTATTGTATTCAAAAACAAATTAAAAAAATCACAAAAATATTAAGCTTGGATTACCAACGGACTTTTGGTCTCAATTAATAATAGACATAAATTATATTTAAAATAACAAAAAGCTCCTTTTGATATTACACTAAAAAAACATTACATTAAATATAGGAATTTATCGAATTCATTAATCAGAAAATCTCGTATTTTATATTACAAAAACCAATTTTATTTATCTAATAACAATATTAAAAATACATGTAAATTAATAAATGAAGCAACATATTTAACGAAAAACGAGGAAACTTCTATATATTGTATTGAAAATAGTTCTACTAAATCTTTTTTAACTGATAAAATTGACATTTTAAATGAACTAAATGATTATTATGTTAATGTCGGTAAAACATTTTTGACGATATTCAATTTAATAATTTTGAAAAACTAAATTGGAATGATATGAATAAAAACTGCCATATTTATAATTCAATTCTCCTGAATCCAATTGATCCCTCAGAAATTTCTAGGTTTATAAAGAAAATACCGGATAAATCCTCATTTTATAATAACGGTTTATCGAACTTTATTTTAAAGAAAACAGCTGATTCTATCTCACTTCCATTGTCAATTATATTTAATAAATCGTTTAGTACAGGTAAATTTCCTTCTAGCTACAAAAAAACTGTAATTATACCACTTTTTAAATCTGGTGATAGAAAACAATGTGGAAATTACAGACATATTGCTTTAACTTTAACAGTTTCAAAAATATTTGAGAAATGTATAAAATCAAGATTAATGTCGTTTTTGGACAAACATAATTTTTTTTCATCGAATCAATTTGGTTTTCGCTCAAATATGTCAACTGCTGATCCTTTATCTAAAACTTCTAATTTTATTTTATTCATAATAATTTAGATAACAAATTTAAAGTTCTTGGAATTTTTCTCGATTTTAAAAAAGCTCTTGACTCCGTAAGTC
>NC_042493.1:60746540-60753244 GCF_005508785.2 Acyrthosiphon pisum
CCACATCATGTAAAATACCATTCATCCCTCCCACGAAATGTATTTATAGACATACTAATTCATATGATTTCAAGCTCTTATTTAAAATATGTAGATTACTTTGATAGAACACATGTCAATACGTACCTTTAAAATATCTGTTATGTAACTTGGAGCCATTAATACTCCCTGTAACAACGAACACTTCTAAACGTAGTTTTATCACACTTTCCCATGTTATTTCAAAATTGTTATCTATGAAATCCAGAGCAGCGTGGAAGACTACCAATGTACATTGAGTAACACAAGCAGTTCGAAAAATAGTAAGAGCCCTTCCAGTTGATTGAATAGCTGAATTCACCTCGGACGTTATTGCAGCAATTGCTTGAAATGGTGCCATAATAGCACCAATTGCGGAAATCGATAAACCAATCCATCTTTTCCAGGCATTTGTGCCGAATTTATTAACATCATGTTTAAACATGTCAATTAGTTGCAGAACATGTCTACCAAATTGATACGAAGAACAAACTGTTGTTAATGCAGATCCCGTTACTGCTAATCCAATACCAATAGGTGTTCCCAAAAGAAAAAAAGAACCACAGGCAAATATTATACCGCCAACACTATTTAATATGTATGAAGCTATGTCAGCTGTTTTGAAAACTGTTTCAGTTGTTTTGGAAGCCGGTGTTATAGTTTGATACAATGTTTTTGAAGCATCATAAAACCCAAGAATTAGGATAGAACATATATCCTTCAGGAAGATTATTATTTTCCATATATTCATCCCAGCCAGTGTATCGTTCTGCTGTTTTGAAAATCAATAAAAATGAATTTATTGCTAATCACTTTTAATCTGAGTAATAACCATTTGTGTATATCTTTTTTAGGAAAATTTTGGCAGCTATCGCACTTGTTTTTGCAAATACTGTGTACCATAGTTATACCTACTTCAATATTACTAAAGAGACTGGGATTAATATATTTTTCCTCTATTAATTCATATATATCTAAAATTTTCTTTTTAATTTCATTTTTATATAACTTAAATAATTCTTCAGAATTTATCTCTTGTTCATAATTGTTTTCAACAATTGCATTACTAGGATATGGATAGCCGTAATATATGTGTGCTATAAATAATTTCAGATCATTCTTTTGTAAGGGTATCCATTCTGGACGTCCGTTGAAATAAGAATATTGCGTTTCTTCTAAATGATTCAATAATGCTTGTCCTCTCTAAAATAATAAAATAAATAAATAAATACATTTGTAAATATTAATACAAATAACTAAATAAATATATGTGGATAAATAGATTAGATTTGTCTTTATTAAATAAATTTTAAAATGTTGCAATTGAAAAAATAATGTAATAAGTACTTAATTTCTTTTGACTTTTTTAAAGTATAGATAATATTAAATTGATTTAGTCTTTTTTTATTTTTAATGAAAGTAAACACCAGTTGGCTATTTGGCAAATAAAATATTAAATAATAATAGTTTAGTACAGTGACAGTTAAGTATGACTTTATGAGATCTCAAATAGAAAAATAAAAACTTATTTTCTTAAATAATCTATTAATTAAACATGGTAAAAATATGATTAAATAAGTGAATATTATAAATTTATATTAATTATTTTATACTTACTTTAAGGTTTTCTTCATGATTATTGTCAAGATTTTTATCCATATTGAAAATCAACCAAATATTTTCATCAACCACAAGTTTATTTCCTGAACAATTTTTAAAAATAATATGAATGTTATTAATCTTAATATAAAATAGTAGGTATATTATATTAACATAACAACACTCTACTTCCTTTTAAGTCATACCTATTAAAAATATGGGAGAAATGAAAACTAGAAAGTATAGGATGTGTGGACATTGTGCAAGATTTAAATATAAGTTATATTTAAAATAAAATAATAAATGGTTGTGAATGGGGTGAATTTTACATTAACAACATTTTGAAAAATTTTAACATTAAGGACAACATTTTTTACCTAAGTAATTTGAAATAGTTTTAAATGTAATGTTTCATACTAAGAACTATGTATTTATTTATATTTGGTATTAAAATATTGTGATCTATAACATATATTTAAATAAGTTAGGGAGGCATAACTAGCTTAAACGATTAAAAATGTAATACAAGGCTCCTGATATATTGTTACAATAGCAGTTGAAAAATATTAAAAATAGGTACATGGGCACACATTATTTTTATAAACATTTAATGTTCAAATTTTGACAAGATTTATCAAATTTAATATTTAAAAATGATTTTTTTGTTAAAAATGTATAATACATTTAACTTTTATAACCAGGGCTAGGATATATATGCAATAAAAAATTGTAAAATATGCATTTAATTTTTATAAGATAAACACTAAAATGTAGTTACAAAAAAAATATTTATTTATTAAAATACATCAATGATAAGATATTTCTCTTAAAATAATATGATTTAAAAATAAAATAAAATAAAATAATTTAGAAATAAAATGTATAATTCACATTAACTACGTGCATGTTACATGAAATAAAATTTATATTTGACAAAAAAAACCAAGTTTTACGAAATATACTATAAAATATGCATTTTTTACATTCTTATAATCGAAATATGCAATAATATTAATTTTATTCAATATATGCAATAATATGCATTTTATCCAAAATATGCAAAAACATGCAAAATAAAAATACCACCATTTATCTCATCATGAGGTGATTCGTGAACATTACTGACAAAATCAATAATCAGAAGTAGCAAAAAAAACATGCTATTGCATATAAATCCTAGCCCTGTTTATAACTAAGGATTGAAAATTTAAAAAGGTAAATAAATTACTATATTCTCAATAATATCATCAAATACCTATTGTGCTCACAGACTATATTAAGATTTGTTAGTTTAAAAATTTAAATGTAATAAAATTTAAATGTAAAATTATTACAGGGCATCTCATAGGCTTTTTATTATATTTAAATTTTAAAGCAAGTTAAATTGTAAATTATTTGTAGATCTTAAAATACTCATAACTTGCTTTAAAATTAAAATATAACAAAGACTATTAGATGCCATAGGTAATAATCTAACCTTTAAATTTTATTAATTCACTCTAATGTATGAACTAACAAAGCTAAACGTGATCTGCTAAGTTTACAATTTGCTATGTTACACACTTGTAAGACAGAGACAACTAATGTCTGTGTACCTAACGTCCTCTTAAGTTGACTACTAAAATTCATTAGGAAATAAAATTATAGATACTTACAGTATATTGGAGAATATTGTAGACTGAGTGATTATAGATATTTTAACCATGAACTAAGAATCCCGAGCACATCAACAAATCTATGTGTAATATAAAATTATCAAATAATTATATAATTAATTAATGTAGAATAAACCGACTTGTATTTAGTATGTACTGTATAGCGTTTCTTCTCGTATAAGGTATGTGAGTACTGATTATAAAGCACGGGCTAAGATATCTTGGCCCGTGGTATGAAGTAACTTAAAAAATGCAATCTTAAGTTATACGTGATAGCTAATAGAATACATTAATAATTACCTACGTGTTTTCTTGGTACAAACTAAACACAATTGGCAATACACACACAAACGACAATAATAATGTTACGATTAAGTAAAATATAAACGATATAAAATGTAAGCTAAAATGTAACTTCTTTAATCTACGATTGTAGGCACAGCAGCTGATATACTATAATAAATAGGTCACGATTGATAAGCATAATATTTTACATTACATCGCTTACACTCCTCGCCGGGGTCACGTCGACCTTGTCGAGTTCTCGGGCTCTGATTGCTTGCATTTACATCAATATTATATTAATAATTATAATATGCAAAACAACAATTTAAAAATAATAATATAATATAGGTAATATATTTTATTATGAGGTATTTTGTTATTTATGTAAGAAAATCGTATACATTTTACGTCTTTAATCAGTTTGTAATGTAGATTTTCATTCAGACTTACTACTTTAACAATCTTGGGGGGAAATGAAAAAAAATAATAATTCACCAGTTTTTACATGCCTGTGTCCTGTATTATCGACTATCGTATATACTATTTGGTAGAGAGCCTTTGATTAAATTCATAGTTTTATGTATATAGAATAGAAATAGAAAGCATTTCGTTTTTTGTGTTTAATATTTCAATAGGTATTAGCCATTAGGTGCCATCGAAACGTATTTAAATATACTTTATAAAAAATGGGACTTTTATATTTATAATTTTTCATAAAATGATATAGATATATTAATTAATAATCAAATGTTAGATTCTAACCGTATATAGATGAATGTATTAGTTTTAAATCGATGTGTGTATGTGTTTTTTTGTCATCAAATTTGGAGTAAAATAAAAGCTCTGATTTAAAACTTCAGCATTTTTTTTGATAGAAAAGGGATTCTTATTTGGTACTTTTGAGGGGTCTGCAAAGTTTAAAATGTCCAGTAGTTTTAAAAAGCGACGGGAAAAACAAAATAAAATAGTAATTTTTACTATTCGTTACTACTCGAAAACTAATAACCTTAGATACTTACAATTTTTACCAAATGTTGATATGACCGTTTTCCATACATTTAAAGTTGAAATTGTATATATAATCATGGGTTTTACGGTAAACGGAATTTGTGAAATCCAGGCACGATGCCAACGGTCGAGTTTACGAATAGGATTTGGTAAATGTAGTGCCATCTATCGTTCCAGCACACGTCCTTAGTTCGATGATCGCTAAACTTAGTACAGACGTTTTCCGTTCTGCCTTGTGACGGATGGGGACCGAATGCTTTATATATATACAACTTCTAATCCACTCCATCATCGGAGGTCTGTTGTGTGACAAATGTCCGAAAAAGTCGTATGACAATTATGATAAACTTCATATAACCACAATCAATCAATACTCCGCCCGGCTGCCCATCGACCCAGGCACAACCGGGCCCGAGCCATGTAAATTACAAATATTTGGTAGATCCCAGGGTCTCTTCACATTTGTCCACAAAAACTCGACCTCCACAAAATTTTTGGTATTTTATTTAACTATGAATTTTTTTATATCTCGCCTGTAACTAATTTTTTTTATTCGTGTAACGTAATTTAAAATGCCGATCTATATGCGTTCCACTGATGAAAAAAAAAATGTTTTATAAGTACCTTAAAAATGTGAAAAAAGCGGGTAGTGTGGATGTCGTTCTGCTGTACAATAGCCAGTAGGTCAGTGTTCGGAACGTTCACTAAAAAAATGAATTCGTTCACGTTCACCTTCAGTGTTTAAAAAAGGAACTAGTTCACGTTCAAATTCATATTTTTTTAAATTGAACACGTTTATTGAAAACATAAATGCGTTAATTTTGTCGTTAATTTAATTTATTTTATTTTATTTTTATGTAGTGTTTAAATACGAATACAAAATCGTGGAAATCGTAATATTATTGATGTTTTATGTCCAGGCGTGCCAACTGGAATTCAATGTATTTTATTTTTACAATTCGTAATATATTATATATTATAATATTATTATCAATTAGTGTTGGTCGAGTACTCGACTCGACTGGACTAAATTTTTTTTGGACTTGTAAATACGAGTACTCGTGTTATTATTTTTATTATTAAAAATACTATAAATAGTATTTTATTGAAAAATAAATGTTAAAACTATAAAATATAACTGTTAGAACCCAAATATCCGATATGAATACCAGGAAGGTGATATAATATGATAGTTTAGATTGATAACAATAGTTTGTTATTGCTCTAATAGTTAATACTTATCATTTATTATTTAATATATTATTATTAATAATTATTAATTATGAAAACGAAATTTTATACTGATTGGTAACCAGTAACCACCACCATCAAACAACACACATTATCCATCAGATGTTACTCGTAATTATCATTTAGTTTTTGTCATTCGGCTACTTAGACTGTGGTGAATCGGTATCAAATTAATTGTTGTCTAAAGCAGAGACAAGTGTGTACCATCAAAAGGGGCGAATAGGAACTGAAGGTGCAATAGGAACAAACTTGGAAAAAGATTTGTTTTATTGTTCTCTTATCACGAATATTTAACCGATAACATTAGTACTAATGTCGTTTGGTACTACTTGTATTTTAGACCATTTTGATATATTTGCAACTGGTATTAATAATTGATAAGACGTTATCAATTATGATTTTATACTCACATTTTTTTTTAAGTGAAAAACTTCTCCAGGTCTATACATTTAAATCAAAAGTAAGTTGCTTATGATATATTATTCTAACTCTAGGCACATATTGATGATGATTAAGACACTTTTCGTAAATGTGTTACGAAAATTGACTTATTTACGGAGCTTGAAAGTTTAGAAAACATATTTATGAAAAAAATCGTGTGAATAGGAACATTGATAATCTAGATTTTAAAAGAGGATATTTGGGCCTATTGATACACGTATCTGTTCAAATCGATCGTTCAAGAATAGTTACGACTTATGTATCGATCCATATGTAACGGATAGTAACCGTTTACTCACAACACATAAATATCATTATATATGAATAGTTAAAATTAGGAATAAGCAAGTAGGTAAACGACCTCCTTAAACAATTTGGCAATAGTCAAATTGCAAATACGCAAATACAATAGAAAGTTATCATAGCGTATCGATAGGCATGGGGAGC
>NC_042493.1:60753294-60754196 GCF_005508785.2 Acyrthosiphon pisum
CATGCTCTTAACATATGTTCAATGTCTTGATTGGCCCGTTCAATACTCCCTTGACTTTGAGGATGCCTTGGACGTCCATGTATAATAACACACTCCGGCCAAAGTTGTTTTAATTCATCGATTACACAGTTAACAAACTCTCAACCATTATCACTTTGTAAAATGCTTGGCGCTCCAAATGTTAGAAAAATACTTAGCAAATGAGTACTGACTTCTATAGCCCTTTTACTTTCCATAGGACGGAGGGATATAAATTTTGTATTGTGATCCTGATAGTTAAGTATCCATTTATACTTTCCATCTAGAACAGACTGAAAATCAATTAGGTCCACTTGTCCTCTTTCGTTAAAATCATTTGATGTAATAGGTTTAATAACGAGTTTGCGGTTCATTGACCTCTTACAGCTACAAGTTTGATATACTGTTAAAAAAATTTCGATAGCTGGTCTCGGAATAGAAGTACTCTTTTTGTATTGCCATTCGAAGATTGACATTTCCACCATGCCCAGTATTTATATGAAAGCTCTTTATTTTGTCATATAAATCTTCATAGCTTACAATATACCTATAAATAAAATTTAAGTTATTACAAATTATATTTTTTTATGAAATAATATTGTCATTGTATTACCTAATATTTTCTTCATTTTCAGTAGGTTTGTATATCAAAAAATGTTGGCCCGCAACTTTAAACACTGTATATGTTGCGAGTAAATAATACTCTCGGCGTGTTTTCGTACATCTAAAGGTAAAAAAAATATATAATTTCATTTATAATTTTTATCAATTCAACAGTATATATTTTTTAACGTCGAAGTAATTAAATACTAGTATAATAATTATAAAAAATTACTATGTATAAATATTACATAGATATTATGTTTTAGAATCTGAGCTGAGCG
>NC_042493.1:60756358-60767299 GCF_005508785.2 Acyrthosiphon pisum
AATATTTTATCAAAAACATTATTTGGAAACAATAGGAAAATAACGTTTTTAAAAACGTTAGTCAAAAACAATATGAAAAAATAAGGTTTTTAAAAATTTTAATCAAAAACAATATAAAAAAGTAACGTTTTTAAAAACGTTAATCAAAAACGTTTAAAAATGTTAAACAAAAACGATATTTTTAAAATCAATAAACAAAAACGAAAACGAAAAAATTAAAAACGTTTTCCATCCCTGGTGAAAACGATAAACTTGGTATAACTTTGATATTTTAGAGTTAAATCATACACTTACGTACAAACAGCACGGGGTTCGATAATATACTGCTGTTAAACAGAATTTTTATTCCGGTCAACAGAAAGTTAAGATAAATTTTGAAAACCATACACCAAATATTAAATAACGAATTGAACAAAGTTTGAGTCATATAGAGTTGGTACATTTAAAGGGCAACGAAGTGCACGGGATCAGCTAGTAAATGATATTTGTAATACGAATTACTAATATTATAGGCGTATACTCAGGGACGGGCAAGTTACTTAAAAATCAGTATCGCGATACTCTATACTAGATACGTCTTGTCTTTGGAGTATCACGATACTATATATACTCCTCATATACATAGATATAGTAGATACTCGATACGTTCGCTGAACGTTTGGGCACATTGAACCAATAGCCAACACGTTTGGTTACAAACAGCAATTGAATAAAATAAATGTTATAATTTTATACCTGGTAAAACAAAGAACGTTTGGGTACATATCATATACGTGTGATCTACAATTTAATATGTATAGTGGTAATGTGGTATACTACTATATTTAACTTTATATTGCTTCTAAGTTCTAATCAATTATAATTTGGCGCGAGATAGATCCGAGAAAGCTACAGTCATAGCTATGAAACGAAATTTTCAACACATATAAAGGAAAACTTAGGCTGTGCAATACCGTTTTTATTTTTTTTGATATCACTTATATGAAAAAAGTTCTTGTTGTTTCAAAATCCATAATTGTTAGTGTTTTTAAAACTTTAATATCTTTTTTTGAAGTTCCGATAACGAAAAAGTAAAAACGATTTTCACAGCCAAATTTATCCTTTTTATGTGTTGACAATTTCGTTTCTTAGTTATGACTGTAGCGTTCTCGGTTCTTTACCGCGTAAAACAATTTTTGCTATGTTGTACATTTGTAAAGGCGGGATCTCACGACTCGTGTATTTGACGAATATTTGGTATTCGTGGATACTCGCCGAGCAGTGGGATTGGAATATTTGTACGAATATTCGGTACCTATTCGGTACTCGTTATTCGTTATTCACCACCTTCCCGTCGATTGTCGGTAACTTGCCGATGATTTGAGTATTCGTGGATATTCGTCAAATACACGAGTCGTGGGATCCCGCCTTAATACGGAGAGACACATTCAGATGCAACGTCCTCTTAAGCAGTTCTGGCAGCGTCGTCGATGCCATAAAAAAAACAGATACTTTAAATTTACACCATATGTTTATTTTATCATTTTCTATACTTCATACAATTTTTAAAATGTTTTGACTCGTCTTGAGATCCTTACAGACATTGTCAATTTTCAACTTTTTTGGTTTTTTTTCCATAAATGTTAATACAATTCTATTTGTCTAAATTGTATTCGTTGGATCAAAAGCTTGAAAAATTAATACAAGGCTCCTGATATATTGTTACAAAAGTAGTTGAAAAATATTAAAAATACATAGATAAGTTTTTTTTTTTATAAGCATTTAAATTTCAAATTTTGATAAAATATACAAACTTTTTTACTAATTTAAAAATGTGTAAAATGTTTAAACTTGAATAGCTAAGGATTGTAAATTTAAAATAAGGTTCTACGTAAATAGTTAATTGTGTAACCAAAAAATCTAACAATATATAAATACAGTATTTTTTATAGTTATTTTTTTATAATTTTTATTTTATAAGACATTCCTAGCCAATATTAGGCTATCTATATCTAGTGATAATATTTAAAAATTTTATTTTTGACTTTTATAACAAGATAATGATTAAAAGGAAAAAAGGAAAACAGATAATAAACTAATTAACAATTAGTTTTGTACGAAGTGTAACATATTATGTGGAGTAGTGACAAGTTTGGGTGGCTTAGCTTAAGTATTTGTTTATGCAAGTAGGTCGTGTGGTCGTCCACGTCGGAGGCGGCGTTGGATCGGTGGTCCTATGTTAAGTTGATAGTGCATTGATCCCGTTGACATTTGAATAGACTTGAAGAAACTGTCAGCCAGATTTTTAATGTGGTCTTGAAGTTCTAGTATCTTGAGATCTTTGTGAATACTTTGGTTTCTTACAAACCATGGAGCAGTTATTATTAGTTATTATTATTATTATTAGTTATTATTCTTAAGATTTTTATAGTTATAAATTGGACAAAACTACATATTAATAACCAAGAATAACATTACTGTTATTTTCTTGTAATTTAATGATATTATTCGTGGGTACCTACTTGAAACTTCTAAAATATATTATTATATATAAATAATTATATTAATTCAACTCACCAGCTACCGTATTAATAATATCAATATAAATACAATTAAAAATATCTTACTATCTTAGGCTGACAAACTGTCTCCGCTCAGAATCGTATTTCGTATACAATAGGGTGATGACCATAAAAATAAAATAAAAAAAGTGGATGTCGCTCTGATGTAGGTTACAAGGGGGTCAATGTATAATGGATAGTATTAAACTTAAATTCAATGATATAATATAATTTTATGAGAAAAACGATTCTGAACGGAGACTGTTTGATAGTTTGGATTATTTATATTGTTATTATTTATAGGCTGTAAGTTGAATTAATATTATAATATGATTATTTTAGATTCTGAGCGGAGCGAGGAAGCTATATTGGTTTTACAAAAGTGTTTATTTTTTTTTTTATATCCTGCAAACAAAAGTTCTACCAGAAGGAAATCTTCGATTTCAACATATAGTATTGTATCTTTTAGCAAATTGGATCGAGATATTACCTACTTTAAAAAGATCATTTTTCGATTTTCTCAATAGTTATTAAATGCCACGGGAAAAACCACCAAAAACGTTAAAAATGGGATTTTAATTTCTAACGCTTTGTTTATCACCATAGAAACGAATAAAAAATTATAATATTATAAATCAACTTACATGATAAAAAAATAATAACAATATAAAATATCCAGACTGACAAATCGTCTCCGCTGAGAATCGTTTTTCTTATACGATGATATTATATCATTGAATTCAAGTCTAATACAATACATTATACAATATTACAATGATTCACTATTGTAATCTACTGTACAGCAGAACGACATCCACTTTTTTATTCGTTGCCATATGGTGGTAAACAAAGCGTTAGAAATTAAAATCAAATTTTTAGTGGTTTTTCGTAATTTGTCAGTAGTTTTTCCCGTGGCATTAAATAACTATTGAGAAAACACTAATATAAAACCACTAGCTTCCTCGCTCCGCTCAGAATCTAATACAGGGCATTTCAGTTACCTACATAACTAAAAATAATAATTAAAAAAACAAATTCAATGTGTGCCGTTTGAAATAGGTACAAATAACATTTTATGTACCAGGTACCTACACAAAAATAGGTACAAAAAAAAATTTATTTTGATGATGATAGTTTGTAAATTTCTTCTTCTCGCTACTACTTTTGTGTTTAACTAATTGCTTCAAAAGTAACTCAGTTTCTTTTACCTAATAATATATTATAAGACTCATTATAAGAATAGTTTTTAAAATGCGTTTTCACAATGAAAATTGATTTGATAGCTTCAACCAAAAAACTGTATTTGTTTTATTGTTATATATATATATAATACTATAGGTAGTAGGCAATTATATTGATTATAGGTTAAAATTTAACCTATAATCAATATAATTGATAATGTTAAAATTATGTTAAAATGTGACTATAATCTTTGTGAAAAATAATAAATAATTATCAAAATTTGTCAAATTTAAACATTTATCAAGCTTATAATAATATTTTGTTGGGTCATATAATATAACTACTTAATCATAAGATTAATAATAAAATATAATCTGTTTTTAATTATTATAGTAGCTAGATAATATATTAATTGTTATGCTTAATTTTGAATTCGAAGTTCAAATTTTTACGAAATTAAATATTCAAACGAAGAATAACGATATTTTAGTTATTTTGTTGTAATTTAAAAATATTATCCTCGAGTACTTGAAACTTTGAAAGTATATTATTATAGGTTGTACACACTGTTATTCAACTGTTGTAAAGATGAATAATTTAAAAATAATATATCACATTACCCATAAATTATTATTTCATACGAAGCAGAAGTCAACAAATGTCGTGTCAACAAAATTTCAATGACTATAGGTACCTACATAATATCGACGAGACGAGACGACGATTCCCGGATCTTTGAGGCTAACGACCAGAGTCAGACTGGCCTTCAGAAGGCCCAGTCTGCGATCTGATCAAAGAGCCCTTAAAACTAAACATTTTTAGCTCTGCTCTCTACTTCTCTATTTTTGTGTTTAAATAAGATAACAATTATATGGAATGAAAAAAACACACAATATATTATAATGATAAACATTTTGGATAAAAGTTTAAAATTTTATACACATACTAAATAATACATATTATTTAGTATAGGTACTTTAAGATTATGATATATAAATAAAATAATTTATAACAATTTGTTTGACCTTAACAAATATGAAACAATATCTAAATAATATGATAATAATCATATAAATGTGAATAATTAAAAACTTAAATAGGTAAATTACAATTCACTTCAACAACGGTTTTGAAAGTTCATTAGAACTATTTCCAATAATATCAACTACAAATTTACCGATACCGATAAATTCAAAAGGTTTCAGTCCCTGATTGTCATATATTTTATATTTTAGAATTATTTTTTGTATAGCTGCGGGTTTTTGATGACCGTTCCGATACGAATCGATCGTTGCCCGCAGTCTAATTATAAATATATATATAAAATTATAAAATATTTATGTATTAATTGATGTATGTGTGTGTGTACGCCGAGAGGTTGAACGACCCGCGAGCAATTATTATAATCTTAGGATGCCAGCGCAATATTTGTTTTCTTTCTCTGGCCCACGCATAACATAGACAAAACGTATTAACGCAAAATCATTTTTTCTATGTTTTTAAGTAATCTTAGAGTAAAATCGCCCATTACAAAAAATATAGAGAATAATACACATTGAGTAAATTCTAAATATTCTGCTGGAATGATTTCATAGGCAAATACGTCACTTGATATTTATGGAGGTAAAAATGGCAGTCCAAAAAAAAATTCTAAGAAATAAACTTATTTCTGATTTATTTTTACATCCATTTGCCAATCCAAGATTTTGTATTTTTCGGTTTGAACGCAAATTATTTTGTCAACATAATAATATTGTCTTCATTCTTTGCTCCAAATAGTTTTTCATCGTAATTTATAAACAGCTTAAGTTAAACAGTTAAATTCAAATTTAAACAAATTAATATATAATAAAATTATTTTATAATATTTTTATAAATTACTAATAACTGAGATGAAAGCAATTATAAAACTATATGAATTTGTCAGCTTTTCAAGTTTTTCAATCATCAGTTGTTCGTCAAATCAAAATTTTACGCACACATTATTTGAAACTAGTAGATACTTAGTAAAACATTGATTATATTCTATAATCATAAATCAATGGTTGTAGTTAAACTACCTATTGAATTCTATTTGCATTTATTTATATGGCGATTTTATGCCCTCGGTGATTTCCATGATTTTTAATATTGGTATACAAATTAAATTATTCATTTTTTATCGCACCTAATGTGATCTAATGAGAGTTATTTGGATGAAATATTTGCTAAAAAAGACGTCGAGCGAGTAACTACTGCTGCCGTGCGTCATCGCAACAACCGCCGAGCCGCCGCAGCTGCCGCCGCCGAAACCGAAAAAAGTAACGATTGGGACCATGAGTCCCTGGTACTCCGAAAACGTATTTTTCGGTTTAGTTCGTCTGTTTCAGTAGCGTTTATACCATCCCGATCAACCTGAACCAACCTCGATCAACCTAAGGGCATATACCTATTATATTTTAATACTAGTATATTTAATATACGGTAAGCGTTAATATGAGACTGCCGTTGCCGCGTCGATGTGGCGTCTCTAATATAATATTATATTTTAGCGACTAGCTGCAGCTGCGTCACACAGATGTCTATATAGTACTATATAGTGTAGTATAGAAGTCTGTGCTGCGTCATCGCAACAACCGCCGAGCCGCCGCCGCCGAAACCGAAAAAAGTAACGATTGGACTATGAGTCCCTGGTACTCTGAAAATGTATTTTTCTGTTTAGTTCGTCTGTTTTAGTAGCGTTTTTACCATCCCGATTAACCAACCTCAATCAACCTATGCCCTTACTAGGTTGTAAGGGCATAGATTAAAATATACTAGTATATTTAATATAATATTATGGTAAGGGTTAATATGAGACTGCTGCCGCCGCGTCGATGTGACGTCTTTAATATAATATATTTTAGCGAGTAGCTACAACTGCTGCCGCGCGTCATCGCAACAACCGCCGAACCGCCGCCGCCGCCGAAACTGAAGAAAAGTGACGATTAGACCATGAGTCCCTAGTACTCCGACATCTTATTTTTCGATTTAGTTCGTCTGTACTCTGTTTTAGTTTACAACCTCGATCCAACAGATCAACCTCACAGACCAACAATATTATTATTATTATTATTGTTCAGTTGGATATGAGTATAGGCGCACATAGGGGGGTGCTTGGGGGTGCTTAGCACCCCTACGTTTCAAACTAGCACCCCCAATTAATTTCAGTATTTCACCAATCATTTTTAAATTATTGTGGTTTATTGGTTCGGAATTTTTTTTTCCATGCCAATAAGAATATACCAAAGAAAAAAACTTAAAAATATAAAAAAAATTAAATATGTAAAATTATTATAATTATTGTGGTTAACTTTTTATTTCAATGAGACGATTGGTGTTGTTTTGAACGGACGATGACGTAAAATCGGGCTCCAAATTTCTAACTTTAAGTCTTAAATTATTTTCTACGTTTAATCTACTTCTATATTTATTTTTTGTGTACAATAAGTGAGAAAATGTATTTTTGCACAGATATGTTGATATACAAAAGGGATTAGAAACTGTAAAGCTTCTGTGGACAATGCCGAGTATTCTTGTTTCACGTCCAGCCAAAAATTAGTGATATTTCTGGTTTTGAAAGCGGTTTTTAGGGTAGAGTCACTGGTTAAGTTAATAAATAATTCTTGTAAATTAATACAAGATATTAATATTTAATATTATAATATTTCATTTCTGAGTTATCCTCTGGAAAATATTGTAAAATATTGGATTTTAGTAATTGCAGGTGTTCCGAAATGTCTGTAATTATATTTGAATTTGGCTGAATTTCGTAATTTTTCCAAAATGTGTTTAGTGCCTCGAATGCTGAAAGATCATTCTTAGATACTTGAGAAATAAATAAATCCAACTTTCTCACAAATGCATTAACTTTATCACTAGCATAAAACATGTTTGTGTTTGATCCTTGCAAACTTAAATTTAAAATATTTAAACAATCAAATATGTCAGCCAAGTAAGCTAGACCAAATAATATTTAATGTTAATAATAATTCGTACCAATTTTTTTTATAAAGGAAGATTTTCTTGGCGTACCACCTATGAGCTCTCCGTGTACCACAGGTTGAGAACCACTGGCGTAAAGACATTAGGCTGGTATCTATCAATTATCACAATGATAAATTGATAACTAACAATTTTAATATAGAACCCAATTTATCATATAAGTTATAACCATATTATGTTTTATTAATTACATTGTTAGTAGATTGTAAGTTACAACCGGGAAATACGTATATAGATATAGACCACAACTTTACGACACTTTGTGAATCTGAGCGCACGGTAGTGCGCCCGGCCAAGTTGCAGCAATGTCAGTGTATCTTTACACGAACCAATTCGCCCAGTTTTTCTAACCCATATATCTCTGCTTCCACTTAGATAAACTTTTGATATTTAAAACACAGGTTAATCTTGAATAGCTTAGGATGCTGTAAGAAAATGAGCCCTTAATATTGTGCCATTTCAAAATTTGCAATATTGTTACTGACTTACTCACTCACTCACTGATCATCAAAATTATAAGACACATTTTATGCCTTACTTCCCGTATAGGCATAAACGTGAAATTTGGCACAAAGGTAGGTTTTACAGTGTAACTAAAGGGAAAAATCTAAAAATCGAATTTTTTTCAAAATTAATGCCGCTTCAGAGAGTATATTTTCAAACGTATGAAATTGCGCGCTTAGCACGCATAAACGTTTACTTTTAAACAGCGTTACAATATGGTAATGAGAAATTGTTTGTAGTTGACTTATATATATATATTTATAAAATATAATAATATTTTCGTACATTTATTTTATTCAAATACAAAATATAATATAATCATTCAAATACAGAATATTTTAATAATATTCGTCGGTTTACGAACGATAATTTTACGTGATAACGTCATAAAAAAACATCGATGAAAAATTGCATACTCTTATGAATTGAATGGAATTATTATCACTGAATTATCATTATTTTGTATAATACAAAGAAAGAGTTACTGACATAGCCCCGACCGTCTAAGAACTTTGTATAGGCCAGACTTAACAACTATTCTATCTAAAAAGTCTCGACGACGAAAAATGAAAGATCGTACTTGGCTATCTTTTGCCTGGTATTGACAACGCTCGAGAGTCCAATTTCTCGGCTCCTCAACAGAAACTCAAACGGTCTTACAAAAGAAAATCTACGACATATAAAAAAAAAATATTAAAAAATAAAAAATAAAATAATAATAATTGTCGTCCAAAATTATATTACAAAAAATATAAACATTAATAATCATGTTAATAATAAATATATTTTTTATTTGTGTTATCATATTAATAATAAAATGTAATATATGAAATATGATATAACATTATAAAATAAAGTCTAAACGAAGCTTCGAATTGGATAAACGCTGTATTACTTCTTCGGACTTGACGTTAATATCATCATAGGCGGACCCAGAGTTTTACATTTGAGTGTGCCCGGCCTTTTGTTTGTAGTTATTTTTTTTTATCTATATATATATATATAAATTAATGTAAAAATAAAATATTTTAAATTTCAAGTATGCGACACTAGTTTACTAACCAATACTATAACTTATTGTATAATATTTACCTATTGGTAGCTTATTGGTGATAACAATGTACTTTTTTTTTTTTATTAGAGAAATAAAAAGAGATGGTTACAAATTTACAAGTTTAAACAAATACAGTTTTAATTACCTACCTCCTGTAAGCTAACTATATTACTATGTAATATGTAAGTATAGATTATTATAAGTTTGAATGAGTTGATTGAATCACGACGTCACTTTAAATGAAATACTAATAGGCAATAACTATCAAAGTTTGTATTATTTGTTAATCGTCGACCGTCGTTATCAACGCGGTGTCGGTATCCGACTATCCGAGAAATAGCAATATTTATGAGCTAAAAATAGTTACCAGTCTATTGGTTACCGCTATTATTGTCTATTAGTCTAAGTTTTGGTATCGACGACAATAACATTGAATCTAATTTAACAAGTACCTACGATATAGTGATTTAAAATCCAAACATCCAGGCTTCGTTAGTAATGTAAAATAACGATTGGTAAAAAATATATATAGTTATTGTTTTAGAAACTTATTATGAACACTTGTAGTTTAATTTACAAAAAACTGAAATTCAATTAATAATATTATGTTATGTGTATGTATATTCCTTATAATTAATTGTTATTAATTTTTTAGATTCTGAGTGGAACGATGAATGTATTGATTTTACAATGATGTGTGTTTTTTTTTTTTTTTTATTTATTTTTTTTATTCTTTTGTGTCTGTGTACACGATAAGTAGTCGAAATAATGCTTCGATTTTCAACTTCAGTATCTTGTTCGATTGGAAAGTGAATATCGTTGGTGCATTGGGAGGTCAAAATATAAAATTCCCAGTAATTTTCAAAAGCGCCGTGAAAAACAAAAGAAAAATTAAGGAAAAAATCGATTTTTCACAAAATTGAATTTGGTTTTTGGTGTAACTTTAAAACAAATGACCGTAGATACATGAAATTTTCAATGGTTGTTTATATTTCCATTTTCTATACACGATAACATTTTCAAAATATTTTGATTTATCTTGAACTGTTTAGAAACATTTTCATTTTCCATTTTTTTTTAGTTTTTTTTCTAAAAATATCAATTAAATTTTATTTGTTGATTAAAAAAGCTTGAAAATTTAATAGAAGGCTCCTAGTATATTGTTTCAAAAGCAGATGAAAAATATTAAAAATCCTTAGTCACAGTTTTTTTTTATAAGCATTTAAAGTTCAAAAATTGACAAAATATGGAAAAATCACGAAAATTAGCAAATTATTTTGAGTTAAGAATTCGTAAACATTTTTCTTTTTAAATCTAAGATTTTAAAATGTAATACAAGATTCCTTATAAGATTATCTACCTTTATCAAACAAAAAATATCTATAAGAAAGTCAAATTAAATTTTTATGATCGTTTGAAATTCAAATTTTAGATTCTGAGTGGAACGATGAATGTATTAATTTTACAATGTGTGTTTTTTTTTTTATTTTTTTTTTATTTATTTTTTTTGTGTCTGTCATCACCTTTTAGGACAGTAAAACTGCTTCGATTTTCTTCAACAGTAACTTTTATGATTGAAAAGTGAATCTAGTTGGTACTTTATGGGGTCAAAAGTAAAAATGTCCCAGTAGTTTTCAA
>NC_042493.1:60767399-60769117 GCF_005508785.2 Acyrthosiphon pisum
CAGTTTATTTATCTGATTAAACTGAACTTTGTTGGGCGCCACTTTTGTAATAACTCAAAAAGTACGATAAAAACATAGGAACGACTCCTGTCGATAAATATATTTAAAATCGTAAAACTAAGCTGTTACCTTCCTCCTGGTGTTCGGAGGGCTCTCGAGATCGTGTATTCGAGAATTAGATCAGATACACCATACAACACAATTGTATAAAGAACAAGTACCTACACTGTACAGGTAATATAATAAATGCAATTAATATGAAATATTATATTAATTGCCTTACCTGATCCGTAGTCGCCTGTAAATTATCTTGTAGAGGTTTTTTTTTATATACACAGAATAATGTTTTAAAGAAAGGTATAAATCGAAATAATAAACGCACTGATTACTGCTCACATAAGGGGCCTAGAGTGTCGCTCGTTGAAATCGGTCTTAAGACTTTTGGACGTTGTTATTCGGTGACTGGTGCTCATGCACTGGTCTAAGAGACGACGCGAAGAGGCTGCCCAGAGAGTGGTAGGCGACTTTATCAACAAGTTATCGTGAGCCTGGGAACTAGATTATTCTTTGGCGGCAGATACCCTTTATTTTTTTCTTTCCTTTTCTCTAGCGGCATCATAAAATAAAGTCACACACTTCCCACATTATAACGTCATAACTGCATGCCAATATCTTAATTGTCGTTGATAATGGTTTTATTTGATGTGACCGATTTCTACAAACAACAGTCTGGCCGTTATTTATTATTCTGTAAGATTTTAGTTTATTATAATGGTGTGTGGGCATATCATTACACAGGGATGGAAAACGTTTTTAATAAACGTTATTAAACGGAAAAAACAAAAAACGAAAAAAACAAAAAACAAAAACAATTATTAAAACAAAACCGAAAAACAACTGAAAAACGATAACAAAAAATCCCAAAAACCAAAAAAAATTTAATAACGAAATCAAAAACGAAAATAAATTATAATATTATACATTATTAAATTATTTATACCACGAAAAAAAAATTTTTGAAAAATATTTCACTATTTAATCTTTAACTTTAAAAACATTTTAATTTTGATTTAAAATTTAAATAAGTACCTACTAAGAATAATTAATTTTAATTTTAGATTCTGAGTGGAACGATGAATGTATTGATTTTACAATGATGTGTGTTTTTTTTTTTTTTTTTTTTATTTTTTTTTGTGTCTGTCATCACCTTTTAGGACAGTAAAACTGCTTCGATTTTCTTCAACAGTAACTTTTATGATTGGAAAGTGAATCTAGTTGGTACTTTGGGGGGTCAAAAGTAAAAATTTCCCAGTAGTTTTCAAAAGCGCCGTGAAAAACAAAAGAAAAATTAAGGAAAAACGGGAATTTTTACGCAAAATCTGTTTTCGAGAAAATCGATTTTGGTTTTTGGTGTAACTTTATGAAACTTTATAAAATGACCGTAGATATATGAAATTTTGACTGAATGTTTATCTTAGCATTTTCTATACACCATAACATTTTCAAAATATTTTGATTTATTTTGAGCTCTTTATGGACATTTTCATTTTCCATTTTTTTTTTAGTTTTTTTTCTAAAAATATCAATAAAATTTTATTTGTTGGATAAAAAAGCTTGAAATTTAATAGAAGCTCCTAGTATATTGTTTCAAAGGCAGATGAAAAATATTAAAAATCGTTAGTCACAGTTTTTTTTTATAAGCATTTAAAGTTAAAAAA
>NC_042493.1:60769217-60770201 GCF_005508785.2 Acyrthosiphon pisum
CGCTAGAGAAAAGGAAAGAAAAAAATAAAGGGTATCTGCCGCCAAAGAATAATCTAGTTCCCAGGCTCACGATAACTTGTTGATAAAGTCGCCTACCACTCTCTGGGCAGCCTCTTCGCGTCGTCTCTTAGACCAGTGCATGAGCACCAGTCACCGAATAACAACGTCCAAAAGTCTTAAGACCGATTTCAACGAGCGACACTCTAGGCCCCTTATGTGAGCAGTAATCAGTGCGTTTATTATTTCGATTTATACCTTTCTTTAAAACATTATTCTGTGTATATAAAAAAAAACCTCTACAAGATAATTTACAGGCGACTACGGATCAGGTAAGGCAATTAATATAATATTTCATATTAATTGCATTTATTATATTACCTGTACAGTGTAGGTACTTGTTCTTTATACAATTGTGTTGTATGGTGTATCTGATCTAATTCTCGAATACACGATCTCGAGAGCCCTCCGAACACCAGGAGGAAGGTAACAGCTTAGTTTTACGATTTTAAATATATTTATCGACAGGAGTCGTTCCTATGTTTTTATCGTACTTTTGAGTTATTACACCTGGTTTTCACTTAATTACACCTACGGTGGATTAATACAAAATTCTAACCTAACCTAACCGTACTAAAATCCGATGAATAAAAAAATCAAATTTTACACTTTTTAAATTGGCCTATCTTTTCCCAGAGGTCAATCTACACACAAATATTAATTCATATATATATATATATATATGTCGCATCCATTTAGTGAAATCGCTCATTTCATGAAGTGGACATCCACTTCATGAAATGTATCCATTTAGTGAAAATGACTTTTTACTACACTATATGGGACAATTTTTTAACCTCTTCATGAAGTGGATGAATTTCATTTTATCCACATTGTGTAAAATTACTATTATGCATGAGTATTTTTGGTATTGGGTAATTGTAACACTAGGTAAATTGGGTTTTAAAATAAAATATAAAAGTTGCT
>NC_042493.1:60770251-60771919 GCF_005508785.2 Acyrthosiphon pisum
AGTAATTCGTATTACAAATATCATTTACTAGCTGATCCCGTGCACTTCGTTGCCCTTTAAATGTACCAACTCTATATGACTCAAACTTTGTTCAATTCGTTATTTAATATTTGGTGTATGGTTTTCAAAATTTATCTTAACTTTCTGTTGACCGGAATAAAAATTCTGTTTAACAGCAGTATATTATCGAACCCCGTGCTGTTTGTACGTAAGTGTATGATTTAACTCTAAAATATCAAAGTTATACCAAGTTTATCGTTTTCACCAGGGATGGAAAACGTTTTTAATTTTTTCGTTTTCGTTTTTGTTTATTGATTTTAAAAATATCGTTTTTGTTTAACATTTTTAAACGTTTTTGATTAACGTTTTTAAAAACGTTACTTTTTTATATTGTTTTTGATTAAAATTTTTAAAAACCTTATTTTTTCATATTGTTTTTGACTAACGTTTTTAAAAACGTTATTTTCCTATTGTTTCCAAATAATGTTTTTGATAAAATATTTTTTTTTTTTTATATTATATTCTTATAAATTATAACTTATAACTTTTAAGTTATAATAGTAACGCGCAATATAGAAATGCACTTAAAAGTTAAAAATTAAAATTAATTATTCTTAGTACTTATTTAAATTTTAAATCAAAATTTAAATGTTTTTAAAGATAAGATTAAAAAGTTTTCAAAAATTTTTTTTTCGTGGTATAAATAATTTAATACTGTATAATATTATAATTTATTTTCGTTTTCGTTTTTGATTTCGTTATTAAATTTTTTTCAGTTTTTGGGATTTTTTGTTATCGTTTTTCAGTTGTTTTTCGGTTTTGTTTTAATAATTGTTTTTGTTTTTGTTTTTTTCGTTTTTTGTTTTTTCCGTTTAATAACGTTTTTTAAAAACGTTTTCCATCCCTGGTTTTCACTTAATTACACCTACGGTGGATTAATACAAAATTCTAACCTAACCTAACCGTACTAAAATCCGATGAATAAAAAAATCAAATTTAACACTTTTTAAATTGGCCTATCTTTTCCCAGAGGTCAATCTACACACAAATATTAATTCATATATATATATATATATGTCGCATCCATTTAGTGAAATGTATCCATTTAGTGAAAATGACTTTTTACTACACTATATGGACAATTTTTTAACCTCTTCATGAAGTGGATGAAATTCATTTTATCCACATTGTGTAAAATTACTATTATGCATGAGTATTTTTGGTATTGGGTAATTGTACGATTTACACTAGGTAATTGGGTTTTAAATAAATATAAAAGTTGCTTGTTATAATCTGTAACTCGTACATTGTATAAACTAGTTCGTCAGTCGATCTGGTAATTTCAAGATAAGATATAAAATGACTGTACTGATATATAGTAATATACAGATGTAGATACAGATAGCGTATGATCCCGTTGACAATTGTCTGTCAGTTTGTCTTATACCTGCAGTTGTTGGTAGTTATTGACATACTAATACGTTATTTTATAAAATAATAAAATATGGAAAAAGTATTATTTTATGAAAAGCTGCAAGAATATTATGTTACAAAGCCGAAGAAAAAATCTTTTAGTCAAGAGGAACCAGTGGCGTAGCGAACTTTAAATCATATGGAAGCGAACAAATTATTTATGACCTACCCAACCCCTACTCCAACTGATGTATA